>NC_133328.1:102333907-102526407 GCF_042186555.1 Aquarana catesbeiana
AGGCTGCAGGGCAGCGTGGAGGAAAGGCTGCAGGGAAGAGAAGAAAATGATGACCTGGGTTCAGTCTGGTCTGACAGAAGACGCAGGCTGTTGTAGGACCACAGTCTGGGGACATCTAGATCATCTGCTGGTGCTGTTGATCTCTGGGATTCTTGGACCAGATTGTGCTCCCTCTTATATGGACTCCGCAAGATCCCAATTTTCTGGTACACCGACTTTTTCCAGCGTTGACTTCCTCTTTATTTTATTTTGACCATGAATAAATGGATCATTTTTTGAGTTTAGCAAAAGACTTTTTATGTTTTTTCTTTGAAATCATTGATTTTACACACAATGTTAAATTAACAAGGGACAACAATCTCATTGAGTTAGAAAAAAAACACACCAAAAATACATTACTAATGTTAATAATGTTCAAGTGGTAAGTCTTGAAAATCCAAAAATTTACGTAACCAAAAACGGTGCTTTGGGTTAACTTTATCTAAAAACTAAAAAATAATCACTATAAAAAAAAAAAAACAGAATAATGGGTTCTTTGTGGTAACTTTACAAACCTAAAAAAAAAAAAGGGGAAAAAGTATTATTAGTATGGAAACATTGTTTTTAAAATGCATACTATATCATTCATGAGATCAAAGAGAAAAAGAATCCAGAAATCAGTTTGGAGAACTCTGATTATGAACAGCAAAACACCTTCGTTCTTTATAGAGCCTTCGTAAAGAAGAAATAAAATGCGCTGCATTCAACGATCACAGATTTTGCAGCGTGATGAATGTGCTACCTACAATACGAACACTAGTTTTACTAGACCGAGTGCTTCCGTTTAGTTTTTGCTTATGAGCATGCGTCGTTTTTTTGTCCGTCGGACTAGCATACAGACGAGCGGACTTCGGGGTCCGTCGTACTTACGACGTAAAGATTTGAAGCATGCTTCAAATCTAAAGTCCGTCGGATTTGAGGCTAAAAAAGTCCGTTGAAAGTCCGGAGAAGCCCACACACGATCGGATTACCAGCCAGCTTTAGTCCGTCAGCGTCCGTTGGACTTTTGTAGACGAAAAGTCCGACCGTGTGTACGCGGCATTAGTATAATAAATGAAGAGATATCAGGAATTAGGATGTCAGTCCATTGAATCTTCTTGGTCCATGGATGATGTGGCATAACGGCCTCTTTTGTGAGAATGATGATTCCCATTTTGTTCTGAAATTTTCTGGGTGCTGCCTGAAGGTGAAGATGACGCCATTCTTCTGCGTGTGGGAGTGTTGCTGCTTGTGGGTTCTGTCAGATTTAATTTTAAAAGGGTTTGTTGTAGTTCATCTGCTGATCTGCTTCTGTAAATTGTACCTTGGTAGTTAAATCTGACTGAAAAGGGGAAGCCCCATTGATACATAATGTTGTGGCATTGCAGTTCCATTAGTTGGGGTTTCATGGATCGTCTTTTAGTAATAGTAAGTTGGGATAGGTCAGCAAAAATTTGATAATTGTGTCCTTGAAAATTAAGTTCCTTTTTTTCTCTTGCAGCAATTAGTATTTGTTCTTTCGTTCTGTAATAATGAAATTTTGTGATTATATCACGTGGGGGTCCATCTTTCTTTTTGGCTGTGAGGGCTCTGTGTACTCTGTCCAGTTCTAAACGTTCAATAGGTATATCTGGCTTTAGTTCTTGTAATAGAGCAGTAATAGTAGATTGCAGGTCTGTCACAGTTTCAGGTATTCCCCTTATGCGCAAGTTTGAACGTCTGGCTCTATTTTCGTAATCTTCGAGCTTAGTTTGAAGTATTAAATTCTCTTTTTTTAATTGTTCCAATTCTGTTATATTTTCTTGGGTTGTAATTTCAATTTCATCCATTTTTATTTCTAAGGCTGCGGTGCGGTTTCCCAGCTCTCTTATTTCTTTGGTTAGGCTTTTTGTTATTTGGTCTGAGGTTTGTTTTAAAGCCTTATGAAGCATCTTTTCAAATTGTAATAATATTACTGGGGATATTGAGGAGGCTTGTGGAGAAGTTTGTGAGAGGATTTGTTCTGTACCTGACTCAAATGGAGAGTCTTGCTGTGACATTTTCTGTCTGTGAGAGCGCCCTGATGCTGCATCTTGTGAGGTGACTGGAGCTGCTTCAGCTGCAGTGAGTGCCTGTGAGCTCTTTGTGAGGTGATTTTTATTTCTGCCACGGTTTCCTCCCAGTACCATATTTCCTGCCCAAACTTTCACAGTTTGTTCCCTGGGGCAAAAAGGTTCAAATGGATACCTTTTGAGCCTGCAGGCTCCGCTTTGTCCTTCTCTTCTCTCCTCAGCGGTGTGGAGCTCTAACAATGCATGTCTGCTCTGCTAGGCTCCGCCTCCTGCCTCCCTGTATTTGTCTTTCATCCCATCTTTCTTGTTGCCCTGCGTGGCAAATTGTTAGACATGTGCAATTCGTTTAGTTCCGAATTTGTTTTTTAACGAATTTTGACAAATTTGTTAATTCCGAAATTTCAAAATTTTTCAATTTCTGAAATTTCCGAAATTACGAATTTCTGAATTTGTGAATTTCTGAATTTTCAAAATACTGAATTTCTGAATTTCCGTAATTCAGAAATTCGTAATTTTGGAAATTTGAAAATTCGAATTTCTGAATTTCCAAAATTCGGAAATTCGTAATTTCGGACATTGGTAATTTCGGAAATTCGAACATTTGAAATTCGGAATTTCAGAAATTCGGAAATTCGAAATTTCGTAAATTTTAAAATTAAAAAATTTGGAAATTTGAAAATCCAAGAATAAGAATGAAAATCTGAAAATTCAAAAGAATGAAAATTCGAAAACCCGAAAATCTGAAAAAATAACCAACTAATAATAAATATTAAATTATAGGTATTGGAATTTCCTTTCAAATTTGGCTGTTAGTAAACGTAACGAATACGAATTTATCCTAAGTTACCAACTATCTGAAATAACGAATGCCGAACAGCCAAATTTGAAAGGAAATTCCAATACCTATAATTTAATAGTTAGTTATTATTTCGAATTTTACTGATTTTCTTTCTTTTTTTTCAGATTTTTGAATTTCCGAACATCCAGAATTCGAAAATTCAGAAATTCGGAAATCTGAAAATTCGGAAATGTGAAAATCTGAATTTTCGTTTTTCCGAATTTTCGAATTTGTGAATTTTCAAATTTCCGAATTTTCTAAAAAAGCAAAAAAAATGAATGAACCTAAAACGATAAAAAAAAAATTTTGACAGTGCACATGTCTACAAATTTTTATTTACACTAAATTTTTCCTAAAATAAAATCTGATGAAAAAAATATACACTAAGTCAAAAGAGTACTTGGGTACACTGACACACACCACGGGCAACTTGGTAAATATTTGATTTTACAGAGGAATACATAACATCAGAAGAGTTCATTCACATGTGCTTTGATCATGCTTGAAGGATCATTTGACAGGTTTTGAGGAGGTGTTGTATCACCTCCTTACCACTTTCTTTAACCCCTTGAATACTGCACTAATGCCCCATTCACTTATTCACTTGACAGGGAGTATAAATCCCGCCAGAACTATGAGGCAATGTAGCATGACTACAGCATGTGTATACCTAGCTAAAGGGGGAGTGGGCCGTAAAAATGCTGCTCAACTGGGGGGGTTACCACCCCCTCAATCGTTAGTGTGAATGAGCCCTAAAAGTGGAGACACTGCTTGGGATACTTGTTGTTAAGTGTTACACATCATTCCCAGATTTTCCCCTATTTCAGTATGTACTGTGTTTCTTTATGTGCTTTATAAATAATATCTCAAATCCATTATGATCATTATCATATACATCTTAATAATCATGTTTACTTTTTTCATGATGTAGGTGCGAGAACATCCTCTTTATTATTTAATCAAGGCTAAGGTTCTGGAGAAGACAGAGAACCGAGCAGAAGCTATACAGATGCTACGAATGGCTATGAGCCTCCCTGAGATGAAAAGTGGAGTGGCTGGAAGAGATAAAACAGGAAGCCTTAGTATAAGTGACCGAGTATCCATATACCTGGAACTGGCCAAACATTTGCGTTTAAATGGAGAGCAGGTAAAGTAAGAGCTGAGGCATTATATGGTTACACTACAAGTCATTGTACGAGTAAATGATATTGAAAGAACTTTGTGTAATCTGGTCATCTGAGTAGGCCTTTAATGCACACAGTGCTCTTGATGGTGGTCCAAGGAGGCCTGTAATGCTGTACAATGCTCTGAACGGTGGTCTGAGGTGGCCTGTGTAGGGATCAGACTCAATGCAGGGGCAAACTCACCGTTTTCTTTAGGAAAACATCATGTTTAATCCACATGATATTCCCAAACAGAAGAAAAAAGCATCTTGCCATCAATCAAACAAAAATAAACTTCTGCTCTCCTGAGCCTTACTGTGTCTGTAGTCTGACCAGTCCTTGGTTTTGTAGTAAATGTCCCTACAAACGCAAATACTTTGTATTCAAAATCAGGGATAAGTAGCCATGCTCCTAGTTGCCTCCTCACATGGAGACACACACTCTCTCTCTGAGAACTAGGACCAGCTGCCTTGATCAAGACCTGAAAAGAAAACGTTAAACTGCAATCCATGGACTTGGCAGTCTGTCCCCACCCAGATCTCTATCAGACTCTCAATAAAACCAGACAATGGTCTGAGTAGGCCTGCAATGCTGCACAGTGCTGTAGTCGGTCATCTGAGTAGGCCTATAATGCTGCACAGTGCTCTGGACGGTGGTCTGAGGAGGCCTATAATGCTGCATAGTGCTCTGGATGGTGGTCGGAGGAGGCCTGTAATGCTGCATAGTGCTCTGGATGGTGGTCGGAGGAGGCCTGTAATGCTGCATAGTGCTCTGGATGGTAATCTCAGAGGAGGCCTGTAATGCTGCACAGTGCTAAGCAAGCCACACCATAAGCACACTAAGCTCACTACCTTGCTTGCTGGGAGGAGAAAAACTCATGGGCTTTACAGGCAGTGCTCAGAGAAAACTGGAAAGTCACGTGGGTAAACGTCCCTCCCTCATATTTTTGTACCATTTTCGTTCGCTGACAAAAATGGGAATTTATTTTCAGCATAGTTTTTGTCAATTGATGAAAATATGGGGCAGTTTTGGTTTAGTTTTCAACACTGGAAACACTGAGAAATTTTTTTTTCGTTGACGAAATTAACACTGGCTAGCATTTACTGTACATTTACAATGACATTTTTCTCATCTATGCATTCTTGTGATGTTTTAGCATGAAGCTACAAAGATAATACAAGATGCAGTCAATGCTTTTCACGGGACCCCAGAAGAGATTAGAATCATTATAGCTAATGCGGACATGTCCCTCGGTAAAGGCGATGTCGAATCAGCGCTGATAATGCTGGGAGATATCACACCAAACCAGCCATACTACATTGAGGTCAAGCAAAAGATGGCAGAAATTTATCTGAAAAATCGAAAGGATAAAAAATTATACATTGCTTGCTACAGGTATGTTTCTAGTAACAGAATCTTTAAAAAATCTGAAAAACCTTAGCACTTGAACATTTTTTCTAAAATAAACATATTTTCTATTGTGGTGAATCAGAAGTCATGTGACCATTTAATGTTCCATCTGAAATACGTATCTTTGTTGCCCACAATGTGTTTTTTTTTCTTTACTACAATTACATCTGACTTCTAATGGTTGCTGAGGACAACACACTTTCCACTTTCTAAATTATTTATGTGGTAACCATTGTATAAACAAAATTGTTCATTTCTTTGCACAGAGAGCTGAGTGAGAAGCTGCCTGACCCACAGACAAGTCTTCTTCTGGGAGATGCCTACATGAACATTCAGGAGGTATCTTCTGCCAAATCCTCCAGGACTCTATTGCATTGCGCTGTGCTATCAGTCTAGTTTGTTTTCCATCATTGACAATAATGGTCTAATCATGCGTTTTCCTTGACCCATCACCATGAAGATGACACCTGTAAAAGGAGGTGGTGAGGGTGTAGTAAGGGGTTTTTGGCCCTTAGTATTTACACTGTGTGTTTAGATGTTTGCTGCTTTTAATTGTTTGTTAACCTAAAAAAACAAAACAAATGGTTCCTGATCCTTTAAAGCATGCTATACAGCACAGTGCTTGTGCTGTGTAATTTGGCCCCCTGTAACACCTGAAATACCTGGCTGATCCTGCCTGGCTATACCCTCCCCTCTAAAAACTGACCACAGTATATCATGCCTGCTGAGCCCTGACACGTGTACAGTTTACGTGCCTCCGTCATCCACTGCTATCTGCAGCTCTCCTCTGTCTCCCTCTGTACTCCTCCCCCCTCCCTGCCTGTCAGCTCTGTGTCAGGGCCGGCCCCTCCTGCTGCTATAATAAAAAAGTAAAAATCAAGCAATCCCCTGGCTTCCATAAGTGTCCTATATATGAGCTTTATTAGAAAAAAGCCGTTCTATACCTTATTTAATAGCGGCGCTCACATGACCGGCCGGCTCTCTCCTCCTCCCGACTGACGTCAGCGGGGGAATCTCGGCCTCTCCTGCTGTACCTGTCAGATCGGGAGAGAGGAGAGCCAGCCAGTCACGTGAGCGCCGAGTGGTGCTATTAAATAAGGTATAGAATGGCTTTTTTTTAATGAGGCACATATATAGGACACTTAGTATTATGAAAGCCAGGGGATTACGTGATTTTTACTAAGTGGGTTTACAACCACTTTAACCGCTTGCCATCCAGGTCAGTTTTGACATTTCTCACATACAGGGTACATGTTAAAATCTGCATTTTTTAATGCTAGAAAATCACTTAGAACCCTGAAGCATTATATATGTTCTGAAAGGAAAGGCCCTGGTGAATATTTGCACAGCCATTTATCAAATGCAAATGTTCAGGAAAGAATACACTTTATGAATGTTTGGGCACACAAACATAATATAATACCCAATATTTTGGTAAAAAATAAGATGTGATGTTTTATCAAATAGATCCCAAACATGTCAAAATTTAAAATCGTGCATGCCTGTGAAATGGCAACAAACTACGATACCTAAAATCCATAGGAGACACTTTAAAAGCCTGTACAGGTTACCATTTTAGCGTTAAACATGAGCTCTGATACTAGAATTATTGCTTCCACCTGAAGTTTGTGGCCATACCTTGCATGTGTGCTGTAATCACTATTTATATATGCGTGCAAGACCTACATACGTGTTTGCATTTGCACATGAACATTGGGTGATGGGGGTGCTTTACATTTTTTTTCTTTCCATTTATTTATTTATTACACACATTTTTTTTCATTCAACTTTATTGCCTTTACAAGGGGTGAACCTTGTAATAAAATATATAATGGATGGTGCTACGCTGTTATTAAAGTAAATATTCAAACCAAAAAAAAACAAAATTACTGAATGCTAACCAGACAATATATATATTAAAAGATGTCCAGTGAGAAAAGTCAATGAAGTGCTAAAGGTAGCAGTGTACACGTGATAAATTATGCAACGTAAATAAATGAATAACAGTCTTATGCAGTGAAAAAATCAGGTGCTGGGTTCCCTCTCCAACTAAGTGCAGGTATAACATATAAAGTGATTTGTCCTCTTTTGTGCAAATAGATTGTGCAAATAAATGCAACATGCAAAGGGACTTGCCCTCTTCTGTGCAACACACTTCAGTGTAAGCTGGCCTCTTACCTTATGGCTGTAAGGTAACAGCATATATATATATATATATATATAATAATGGAGATCAGTAGCGTTCGTAGTGCTGGCTTCTTTTATCCTGATAACACGCTCTCAGTGTAATGGCATATATCTGCTTCTTTGGGGCCAGTGTTGGCAATGGTATTTCTCTCCCAGTGAGTATATATAAAATATAAAGGAAGAATAAGGGGGGATTCCAGATAGTGTAGTATTTTTATCCAATATTTTATTGTTAAAGAACAGCTAAAGTATTCACATCTCTATACATGTTAAAATCAGTGCACCACGAGCGGTGAGCTCATACGCTGACGTCACTTTTGGTGGAATTTTGTTCCCAAAGCGTATCGGCACGGTCATGTGACTTCAGGGGATCCTGATGAAAATTTCACTCAACTCTACACATCATAAGTGCTCTTTTTGCTGTCCATGACTCAAAGATGGCTAAAGAGATTGTCTTCACTGTTGTAAAGTAGAAGTTGGCCACATTCCACTGGACTTGTTGAAAATGTTTTGTAAGCTTATTCAAGCCACTTCTTCAATTCTAATGTGTGTCAAGAAAATACCCCAGCACTTCTATCCTTTGGACTTCAACACTGGTTCCCACATATAATACAGTTTTATCACCTCTACCCTATTGTTTGACAACAATTCACACTCTCCGCCATGTAAATCGAAGGATTAACACCTATGAATCCTTTCTGACACAAAGAATGGGATTGTGCAACTAGCACAGGGTGGTTCCATAATTTTTACACATCCCAACATCCTGTCCTTGGACATCTACTTTTTATAGTTTCCATGAGATTGGATCAAGGTGCTACCTATGGGGATATAAATGCTAGGGCATTTTCCTGATATTCATTAGAACCTAAAGTGGTTGTAAAGTCTTAAGGATTTTTACCTTAATGCTCTCTCTGCATTAAAGTAAAAACCTTTCTGTGATGCAGAATCCTCCCAGAATCTCCCCTCCTTATACTTGAGCCCTGATCTCAATCCAGTGATGTGCATGAGAGCAGAGGCTCTCCTAGGTCTCTCCCTCCTTGTTGGCTTAGAGACAGCAGTGGCAGCCATTGGGTCCCAGTGCTGTCAATCACAGCCAGTGAGAAGGGAGCAGGG
This sequence comes from Aquarana catesbeiana, assembly GCF_042186555.1. Taxonomy (NCBI): domain Eukaryota; kingdom Metazoa; phylum Chordata; class Amphibia; order Anura; family Ranidae; genus Aquarana; species Aquarana catesbeiana. The sequence continues at coordinate 102,342,691 of NC_133328.1, forward strand.
GCTGGGACCGAGCCCCACTCTGTATGTCAATGGAGCGAACCTACATGAGTGCCCATATAGCAAGCGGCTAGCTAGGGGAGCACTTAGCAGGGGGGAGGAGTTTAGAACGCTATCAGGGGGACCCAAGACCAGGAGGATTGGGGTTGCTCTGTGCAAAACTATTACACAGACCAGGTAAGTATAACATGTTTGCTATTCTAAAGCAAAAACATTTTAAGGGGTACACTCACTTTAAGAAGTGATTTAGATAATCTACCAAATGTCTTCAGCATTACAGGTCCTGGTGAAAGGCACTAACTGCTACAAGATATACCTTCACCTGGATAAATAACCTTCACAGACATATTCCCTTTAGGGCAAGTTCACACCATAGAAACTCAGTCCGGATGCGTTCCAGATGCTTTTCTGCATGGACGTCTTTGATGCATGTTTGATGCGTTTCAGTTAGTTTTTGGTGCAGTCCAGTCCAATCTCCCCCCCCCCCGCCCTTTTTTTTAACCCCAAATAAGGACATGTGTTCCAGTGCATTTTTTGTGCATTTCGGTGTGTTTTTGATGCGTTCCAGTACAGTCCACTGCAGGAAAAATTCACTTTTTCTGGAACTGGACACACTGGAACTGCAAGCACTGGTGTGAACTATGCCATTGAAAACCATATAACCTCCTTTCCATGCATTTTTTATGCAGAAAATACGCACTGAACTGCATGTGGTGTGAACTGGCCCTTACTGCTTGTCCTGGTGGTCAAACAGGAAAGTAGGGAAAATGACCTCCATGTGATCACAGACAGAAATAAAAAGATTACAGAATTATAAACCTCCATCACTCTATCGGAGACCAAGAAAACATGCTTTGGCAAGGATTAGATCATAACACCAAGAAAATGTGAGTTAAAAAGATCTACTACTGATTGTACATAGGAGACCTTTCCTGAGAGAAATATGGAGACTGACAAAAGTTAGTTAAAGTGGGATTTTAGTCAGAAAATTAAGTCCAGCTAGATCACTTCAGGCTGGCCACTATTACAGGAATATCTATGTAAAATATTAAAAATAAGTGCCTATACTTTTTAAAACCAGTAATACAATAGGGGTTATTTACAAGTGCACTTGCAAGTGTAGTTGCTGTAGATCTGAGGGGGACATGCAAGGAAAATAAAAAACAGCATTTTTGGTTGCACATGATTGGATGATAAAAATCAGCAGAGATTCCCCTCATTTCAGATCTTCCCCTCAGATCTACAGCTTGCAGTACACTTGTAGTGCAAAGTGGATGTGCCTTTAGTAAATCAACACCAATGTCTCACCCTGCTCTGCAGAAGCTCAATTGCTCTCTATTTTTAGGCACTATGCCGAATTTGTAGAGGCCGATCTGCGGACAGACTAAAGATTTACTGCTGCTCAGGGGCTCTGGGCTTCAGCAAAAAGGCAATTTACAGCACACACTAATTTTGGTAGCATAATTATTAATGTGGAATGTATGTTCCTTGGTAAAGAACATTATTTTTATCACGTTGTTATGAGTAAAGTTCCACTTTAAGTGGCTGTCAATCTGATCCTCTTGCTTCAATACTTTGAATTAATGACCCAGAACAAGTATGAATATAAGGACTTTCCTGATTGGTATACTTATTCCTAGCTAATAACCTGGAAAGTAGGGAAGCCAGTGGATCCCCATAACAGCCAAGCAATTAGCATTTTTAAGTTTGCAATGGCAGCTCTATATTTCTATTAGGAAAGGTTTACTTTAAAGATTATATTAAAAGAATACTTTTTCTTATTTTTGGTTTCTTAAAGGAATTATTGTGTTCTTCTTGTATTAGCCAGAAAAAGCCTTAGAGGTCTATGATCAAGCACAAAGAAAGAAGCCAAAGGATGCAACACTCACAAGCAGGGTTGGACTGTCGCTCATGAGAACCCATCAGTATAAAAAGGTTGTAGTAGATTTTCATTAATTCTGTATTTTTATGCCATCAGCACATTCAGGATATCAGCATGTATTGCTTGCTTACTTTTTGATCAGCTGAGACAAAATTATGAATAGTCTTTACTGCAACGTTTTCCCATTAACTGAACAACTAATGAGGAATAGTGATGTTTATTTAAGTATTAAGTACAAGGCCTCATGCACACTAGGCATCAAAAACGCCTCTTTTAGGACGTTGACTTTTTTTCTGCCTCTAAATGCTCCTCTGTGTTAAGCCGGGTACACACAAACAGTTTTTTCTGTGCAACCCAGCGAAAAAAAAACTGACTGATCTTTCCCGCTGAGCTGTTGTGTTCTAACAGGGGGACGCCTCCCACAAGAACACTCCGATCAGCACTCTCTGCCATTGGCTGAGAGCGCTGATCGGGAGTCGGTCGGATGCTGGTTTTCCAGCATGCTCGTCCGACAGAAGCTGCCCGAAGGGCCGCCTCCTGTTGGACAGCCCGACATACACAGTGCCAGAATTTTTTTTTTTTTTAACTGGCAAATGTCTCCCGACATTCTGTCCGTGCGTAAGGGGATTTAGCCTATCTGTCAATGCACACATTGCTGTTTACAGGCATTTAGATGCAGGGGCGTTTTAGAGCCAGAAAATAAAACCTTAGGGCCAACACATTCAGGAGAGGAGCGTTTGGCTGCAAAAAAAAAAATGCCCAACGCACCTGAACATGCTTAAGCCCTAAGCTCGTTTAGCACTTCATTCAATATAAATGAATATTCTAGCCAATGAAATAATCGAATGCCCAAGCACTTGGTGTACCTAAATGCATTTGCAAAAACGTGGCTTCAAGTGTGTTTTTGACTCTAAAAAACAAACAAAATCTTGCGAGCTACCATGTGAAAATCAAAATGTTAATTAGAGATGATTAAAGGACAGCTTCTAGCATTGATCACGTCCCATATACTTGTGCCAAAAAGTTTTATACCAATATAATGCTGCGCTATCCAAATGTAATCATACGGTAACCATATTAACTCATAATATTACTGGTTGCAATTGAATAGTGGTGGTGAGATATTCTATTCCTATAAAAACTATTACTACTACTAGATTTTTTATATAGGAATAGAATATCTCACCACCACTATTTAACTGCAACGAGTAATATTATGATTTAGTCTGGTTACCGTATGATTACATTTGGATAGCGCAGCATTATATTGGTATAAAAGTGTTTTTGACTCTGCTTTTCTCCTGCTAGTTTTAGAAGAACTGGGCAAGCGCCTAGTGTTCATGGGGCCTTAGTGTTACATGGCTTACCTAGTGTTTTATAATACTAGCAATTATAATTTTCAGAAAAACTTTGGAAATATGGAGTGTGACAATGTGCCAGGGTCATCCAGCCATGTGTTGTGGCCACAAAAAATAAATATGAAGTCTCTAAGAAACATGGGGACTGTACCTGTATGATATAACAATACGTTTCTGTATCCCTGAGTATATTAATAATGGGCTGTGTAACCTGCAATACCAATGGCCATATTTATGAGGAAGAAATGTTGCCGTTTATTAAAAACATGTTATGTCTTGTATATGGGAGATCGCAGTGTTGGCAGAGGGTTGCTGGAGTTTGTTGTTGGTTTACACTATACAAGATATTTTATTTTAAATCACAGTTGTTTAAATTCATAGGGCACTAAAACAAAATAGTAGTTTATCAAAGTGTACTTTCAATAGTTATGAAGGTTTGTATATTAAAAGATGTATGTCATGCAAGTAATACCTCCGTTCTACCACCAGTGCAGTCTGCTATTATCAGAGTGTAGACCTCTGCCTCCAGCCTGCTGTTCTCCATTCACCTGTGATATTTTCATGGAGTGTGATTGCCGTCTCACCTTTATCTTATTCCTAGGCAGTAAATTACTATGAAGCAGCTCTGAAGATGAGTGCAGAAGAATTTCTGTGCTGTGATCTTGCCGAACTTTTTCTTAAACTGAAGAAATATGAAAATGCAGAAAAGCTTCTGAAACATGCTCTGAATCACGAGCCTGGTATGTTTACCTTTTATATGAAGGAACTGTCTATATCTATGAACATATTTGAATTTTGATACCCAAATATTGAACAAGTGAGTTAAAATATGCAAATTAAATTTATACAAAAATGTTAAAAGGACACAAATCCACAGTTCTCATAAAACAGCAATTCATGATAACATCATCAAACATTAAACTATACAGACAAGTCTAGCTAATCACCTGGTAACCTCAGACAAATGCTGAGGACACATGAACTCTTTGATGTACTGTATATCCTCTACATGTTTCGCGGCGGAGGCAGCTACTTCAGGGATATTATATATAGTATCATTTACAACAAAACAAAAACACTATTATAATAACATGCAATGGATTGTAGTAAGGGGAAAAGAGTCACTGGTTTGCTTACCCAAGAGAGACGAGCACCCGGACGGCAGTCAAGATGGGGACGCCATAGACTCTACCCAAGCTGACTATGCTGCTGTCCAAAGGTGCCTCTGTTGCTTGTCCAGTGGAGATACCCCAAGACAGGAAGTGTGTTACTGGCCAGACCACTAGGTGAAAATAAAGGAAAAAATTCCCTAAAAAAATAAAACTAATGCAGCCATCACATTTAAAAATTGTTGCAAATTATTAATTTTGGATTTTTTGGATTTTTTGGATTTAATACCACTTTATATAACTGTACTTACAGTTTTTGTTTGTCCCCCGGAAAAATTCAACAAATACCTGTTGAGCCTGCCAGGGAAGTCCACCTAATTCAGCTATCTGTGATGGTGTGGCATTAATTATGCACTGCTCCTGAATTCAGAGTTGCTACTTTCACGTAGACTGTGACTGCTTTCACTACAGTGGGATTGAAAAATGTAAAGGGGGTATAGCTGGCAGCATTGTCACTGCTGATTCACAAGCCTGTAGGTCAGTGGTGGTCAACTGGAAAATTATAGAGGACCTCAAGGGCAGCCCCTGACACCTGCAGAGCGCCACACAATAGCAGCATCTCAGCGCCCAAAAATGTTGGTCCTGACTCATTTTTTGCTGCATTTCACAATGCACACTGAAGAATTTGGAGTACAATAACCCCAGTATTGGTCTCAGTGGACTCAGTAATAACCCCCAGTATTGGTGTCAATGGACATAATAATAACCCCCAGCATTGGTACCAGGGGACGCAATAGTAACAACCCCTGGCACTGGTATCAGTGAATGCAATAATAACCCCTAGTATTGTTGTCAGTGAATGCAATAAAAGACCCCATCACTGTTGTCAGTGAATGCAATAATAGCCCCCAGCACTGATGTCAGTGGATGCAATGATAGCCCCCAGCATTGGTGTCAGTGAATGCAAAAATATCCCCCAGCATTGGTGTCAGTGAGTGCAAAAATACCCCCCAGCATTGGTGTCAGTGAATGCAAAAATACCCCCCCAGCATTGGTGTCAGTGAATGCAAAAATACCCCCCCAGCATTGGTGTCAGTGGAAGCAAGAATACCCCCCAACATTGGTGTCAGTGGAAGCAAGAATAACCCGCAATATTGGTGTCAGTGGAAGCAAGAATACCCCCCAACATTGATGTCAGTGGAAGCAAGAATACCCCCCAACATTGGTGTCAGTGGAAGCAAGAATACCCCCCAACATTGATGTCAGTGGAAGCAAGAATACCCCCCAACATTGGTGTCAGTGGAAGCAAGAATACCCCCCAACATTGGTGTCAGTGGAAGCAAGAATACCCCCCAACATTGGTGTCAGTGGAAGCAAGAATAACCCCCAACATTGGTGTCAGTGTACACAATAATACCCCCAGCATTGGTGTCAGTGAGGGTAATAATATCACCCAGCACTAGTGTCAGTGCTAGCTAATAACTTAGATGGTCACTGCCAGTAAAATTTAAAACAGGCAGCTCCCCCCTCTCTGAATTGGTGGCTAGTGGCAGTGAGATTTAAGCTCCCCCCGAATTGGTGGTCAGTGGCAGTGAAGGAAGTGAAGAATAACACCCCCACCCCCCACATTGGTGGTTATGGCAGGTAAATTTAACCCCATCTCCTGAATTGGTGGTCAGTGGCAATGAAAGTTAACCCCCAATCCCCCCCTTAATGACGTACCGATTACACACCCCCGTGTTGCTCTTCCGCTTCCCAGGAGATAACTCTGCCCACAGTACAGTCTCGCTCTCAGAGCCGGTGCTGGAACACAGAGAGCATTCCAGCGCCAGGCACCCTGTTTACACTCTGCTTTCTACATGGTGCCCAACATCCCACAGGCCACACGCATTGGGCTGACAGGCCACATGTGGTCCACATCATGCATGTTGGGCACCAGGACTGTAGGTTGTCAATGCTTTCTGCATTGGCAGCACTGTCTCTGCTGCTGAAACCTTCCCATTGTGAGCTGCAGTGTCTGAGAGGGGAAGCATTTGAGACACAAATGTTTGAGGATTTGGCTCAGTCGAGAATGGTAAAGAAAGTTTTTCATTACCTTTTATGAGGTTTGTACATTCTTTCATTCAGTTGTACTTTAACAGCCTGTTGACAATAAAAGAACATCAGTACACTGATAAGTCATCAACTCAGCTCAGTATGCTCCCTCCTCCTTGGCTGTTAGCGCTGCCTCTCCTTTTCCCAGGAAAAGTGCTGCTATGCACAGGATGACAGAAAGCTGAAATCAAATCAGATGTAGCTAGCTGTGTGTAAAAAAATATATTTAATTATTTTTAAAAGAATACACAGCTGCTTTAAATGGTGTTTTTATATTTGCCAAGAACTAAGCTCTAAACCAATAATTGTGCTGAACCAGCAAGGACGTATTTAGTAACTTTCCTGGAACTGAATATGTAGGTTATGTGGAGTAATATTCTATAATATCAGCAGGACAAATTCTAACACACTGCATTCCATTTTCTTTTCAGTTTCTGATTTGCCATCACTGTTTAATGATGTGAAGTATCTCATTTTACTTGGATGTACATACAAAAACTATAAAACAGAAGAAATGGTTGACACTTTAAACAAGGTAAGATAGCCGCCAACGTTCTGCAGCCTATGTGGAAAAAAGTCCATATGTGAAGATTTTACACCTTAATCTCTTTATATTGTATGTGGTTTTGTTTCCATAATATACTTGTCAAGAAAACTAACATTACGTTTAGTGAAATTGTTATTTTAGTGTTCCCCTCACTCCTAAGTGGCAGCCACCTATCAAAACACCTACCTGCTCCCAAATTCTTCACTGTGTAGCCCTACGTGACACCAACAGCTTTTACAAAAAAAAAAGTTCCATATGCTTCCAACTTCTACTGCACACTGCTTGGCTCATTAATCCCTTTGGCTGCTTCTATTTATGGTGGACCCCAACCATCCAGAGCACTGTGGCTTTACCCATAGGAATAAATGGGCTTTACCCATAGAAATAAATGGGCTGAGCTGTGCAGGCTTTAAGTAGTAGACATGTGCAATTCATTTAGTTCCGAATTCGTTTTTTAACAAATTTTGACAAATTCGTTAATTCCTGAATTTCCGAATTTTTCAATTTTCGAAATTACGAATTTCGGAAATTCGAAATTCGGATTTCGGAAATTCGAAATTCGGAAGTTTTGGAAATTCGAATATTTGAAATTTCATTAATTTAAGAATTCTAAAATTTGGAAATTTGAAAATCCAAGAATAAGAATGAAAATCTGAAAATTTAAAAGAATGAAAATCTGAAAATTCGAAAACCCGAAAATCTAAAATAATAACTAACTAATAATAAATATTAAATTATAGGTATTGGAATTTCCTTTCAAATTTTGCTGTTAGTGAATTTATCCGAAGTTACGAATTATCCAAAATAATGAATGCCTCATGTAAACATATGGAACAGAATGAATTAATAAATTATAAATTCGTACGTGTTATGTTCACTAACAGCCAAATTTGAAAGGAAATTCCAATACCTAAAATTTAATAGTTAGTTATTATTTTGAATTTTACTGATTTTCTTTCTTTTTTTCGGTTTTTCGAATTTTTGCATTTCCGAAAATTCAGAAATTCGGAATTTGGAAATTCGAAGTTTGGAAATTCGGAAATTCAAAATTCGGAAATTAGAAAATTTGAAAATCCGAATTTTCGAATTTCCAAAAAAAGCAAAAAAACGAATTAAACGAAAAGGAAAACAAACAAATTTTTTGTCAGTGCACATGTCTATTAAGTAGGAGCTGGATGAGGCTGGGAGTTACCTTTTGCAAAGGGTGCTCGGCACCACACAATGAAGGACTCAAAAGAAGGCTGAAGGTAAGTATTTAGATTGGTATCTGCCACCCAGGGTGCTGGGGCAACAGTTAAAAGACAACTTCACAAAAATGTACAGTTGTTTAAAATAATAGCAGTCCAACATTTCAACATTTTCAACATTCCTCAATTAGTGAGGTCAATCAGTCTGTGAAAAATCAGGTGTCAAACAGGTGGCCCTTATTTAACCACTTCAACCCCAGAAGACTTTATCCCCTTCCTGACCAGGCCATTTTTGGTGATACGGTACTGTGTCGCTTTAACTGACAATTGCGTGGTCGTGTGATGCTGTACCCAAACAAAATTTACGTCCTTTTTTTTTCCCCACAAATAGAGCTTTCTTTTGGTGGTATTTGATCAGCTCTGTGATTTTTATTTTTTGTGCTTTAAATAAAAGAAGAGTGACAATTTTGAAAAAAAAAACACAATATCTTTTACTTTTTGCTATAATAAATATGCCAAATTAAAAAAAACAAAAACAAATTTTTTCCTCAGTTTAGGACGATATGTATTCTTCTACATATTTTTGGTAAAAAAAAAATCGCAATAGGCGTATATTGATTGGTTTGCGCAAAAGTTATAGCGTCTACAAAATAGGGGATAGATTTATGGCATTTTTATTATTTATTTTTTTTACTAGTAATGGCGACGATCAGTGATTTTTATCGGAACTGCGATATTGTGGCGGACAAATTGGACACTTTTGACACATTTTTGGGACCATTGACATCTATACAGCGTTCAGTGCTATAAAAATGCTCTGATTACTGTATAAATGTCACTGGCAGGGAAGGGGTTAACACTAGGGGGCGATCAAGGGGTTAACTGTGTTCCCTAGGTGTGTTCTAACTGTGGGGGGATGGGACTGACTAGGGGAGGAGGCCATCCAGTATAACTGCGGGGGGCGGTCGGGAAGCGGTTAAGGACGAAGGTAGCACATTTTGTACAAGCTGGGTATAGTGCAGTTCTCGCTGAGTAAAATGGGTCATTCCAGACATTGTTCAGAAGAACTGCGTACTTTGATTAAAAAGATGATTGGAGAGGGGAAATAAAGAAGTGCGGAAACTGATAGGCTGCTCAGCTAAAATGGCAACTAAAACCAGAAAGACGTCAAAGAAAACGGAAAACTACCATTTGAATGGATCGAAGAATAGCCAAAATGGTAAGACTCAACCATTGATCAGCTTCAGGGTGATCAAAGAAGGTCTAAAGTTACCTGTGAGTACTGTAATGATTAGAAGATGCCTATGTGAAGCCAAGCTATCGGCAAAAAGCCCCCACAAACTCCCATTGTTGAAATAATGACATGTGCTGAAGAGCTTACAATTAGCCAAAAAACGCATTGACTGGCCTAAAGAAAAATGGCGCAACATTTTGTGGACTGATGAAAGCAAGATTGTTCTTTTTGGGTCTAGGGGCTGCAGACAGTTTGTCAGACAACCCCCAAACACTGAATTCAAGCCACAGTACACAGTGAAGAATGGTGGCACGAGCATCATGATATGGGTATGTTTCTCATACTATGGTGTTGGGCCTATTTATCGCACACCAGGGATCTTGGATCAGTTTGAATACATCAAAATACTTGAAGAGGTCATGTTGCCTTATGCCGAAGAGGAAATGCTCTTGGAATGGGTGTTTCAACAAGACAATGACCCCAAACATACCAGTAAGCAAGCAAGCAGACACAGCCAAAATCTTCCCCGGGGTTTTTTTCTGGGTTTGGGGGCTCCAGGGCTGTGATTGGCTGGAGCTGCGATGACTTCACTCCTGCGCATGCATGTCACAGGGCTCGGGAGGAACGGCATCCGTGGCCATTCCTTCAGAGCTGTCACTGGCTGCATGCAATGTAAATATCTCTTAAACTGTACACGTTTAGGAGATATTTTCACTACCTATAGGTAAGCCTTATTATAGGCTTACCTATAGGCAGGGGTGTTGCTAGGTGGGAAAAAGACCAGGGGCTTCAACCCGGAGGTAAAGCCGGGGGAGGCGGCAGGTGGTGAGGGTGATACGCTGACTTGCTTGACCTACCTGAAACATACACTGAACTACCTGACACACTGACCTACCTGACACATACACTGACCTACCTGACACATACACTGACCTACATGACACATACACTGACCTACCTGACACATACACTGACCTACCTGACACGTACACTGACCTATCTGACACCTACACTGACCTACCTGACACATACACTGATCTATCTGACACATACACTGACCTATCTGACATACACTGTCACTGACCTATCTGACACACACACTGACCTACCTGACATACACTGTCACTGACCTACCTGACACATACACTGACCTACCTGACACATACACTGACCTACCTGACACATACACTGACCTACATGACACATACACTGACCTACCTGACATACACTGTCACTGACCTATCTGACACATACACTGACCTACCTGACATACACTGTCACTGACCTATCTGACACATACACTGACCTACCTGACATACACTGTCACTGACCTATCTGACATATACACTGACCTACCTGACACATACACTGACCTACCTGACACGTACACTGACCTATCTGACACCTACACTGACCTACCTGACACATACACTGATCTATCTGACACATACACTGACCTATCTGACATACACTGTCACTGACCTATCTGACACATACACTGACCTACATGACACATACACTGACCTATCTGACACCTACACTGACCTACCTGACACCTACACTGACCTACCTGACACATACACTGACCTATCTGACACATACACTGACCTACCTGACATACACTGTCACTGACCTATCTGACACATACACTGACCTACCTGACATACACTGACCTACCTGACATACACTGTCACTGACCTACCTGACACATACACTGACCTACCTGACACATACACTGACCTACCTGACACATACACTGACCTACCTGACACATACACTGACCTACCTGACACATACACTGACCTACCTGACACGTACACTGACCTATCTGACACCTACACTGACCTACCTGACACATACACTGATCTATCTGACACATACACTGACCTATCTGACATACACTGTCACTGACCTATCTGACACATACACTGACCTACATGACACATACACTGACCTATCTGACACCTACACTGATCTACCTGACGCATACACTGACCTATCTGACACATACACTGACCTACCTGACATACACTGTCACTGACCTATCTGACACATACACTGACCTACCTGACATACACTGTCACTGACCTACCTGACACATACACTGACCTACCTGACACATACACTGACCTACCTGACACATACACTGACCTACATGACACATACACTGACCTACCTGACACATACACTGACCTACCTGACACGTACACTGACCTATCTGACACGTACACTGACCTATCTGACACCAACACTGACCTACCTGACACCAACACTGACCTACCTGACACATACACTGATCTATCTGACACATACACTGACCTATCTGACATACACTGTCACTGACCTATCTGACACATACACTGACCTACATGACACATACACTGACCTACCTGACACATACACTGACCTACCTGACACATACACTGACCTATCTGACACATACACTGACCTACCTGACACGTACACTGACCTATCTGACACCTACACTGACCTATCTGACACCTACACTGACCTACCTGACACATACACTGACCTATCTGACACATACACTGACCTACCTGACATACACTGTCACTGACCTATCTGACACATACACTGACCTACCTGACATACACTGTCACTGACCTATCTGACACATACACTGACCTACATGACACATACACTGACCTACCTGACACATACACTGACCTATCTGACACATACACTGACCTACCTGACACGTACACTGACCTATCTGACACCTACACTGACCTACCTGACACATACACTGACCTATCTGACACATACACTGACCTAACTGACATACACTGTCACTGACCTATCTGACACATACACTGACCTACCTGACATACACTGTCACTGACCTATCTGACACATACACTGACCTATCTGACACATACACCGACTTACCTGATGGCACATCAGACTTCGGGTGACCTCTAATCTCCTGACACATCCATTTATAACTTGTCACAGGCAGTAAGTGTTTAAAATGGTTATATCAGTATAATTATATAGTTCAGGCTTTTCTTTACATGTCTATTACAAATTTCAGCTCTTATTTATTAACCGGCATTCAATCACTGAAACAGAATTTTCATATCCCTGCACACTTTAGAAATTTGAGTCCAGATTGTTGCTGCTCAGTCTTACCTGTAGTGTGCGAGTACACTCATCCCGATATTCACCACCACTCAGACAGCCCTGCATGCACCAGGCAGCCAGAGCCAGGATAGAAGAGCCGGCCGCCCATTTACACAGAGCGAGCGGGGATCTCCCAGTGCCTAGGGCGGCCGCAGAGTCATTCCCTCCTCCTCCAGGACCCGGCAGCGCCTATGATGGACGTCACACGTCCCGCGGTCCCGGCATTGGACCAGTGTGACATCCATCATAGGAGCCGGTTCCCGGAGGCGGGACTTTTTGTACGTCACTTGGCCGTACTGGATAAGCGGGAGATCGTTCCCTGTTGCCTGTGTAAACGGCTCGGGGCTAATAATGCATTTAGGAATATCGAGACCCAGGGATTTTTGGGGGCACACTCGGGGCTCTAGCCCCCGTCAGACCCCCCCTCCCAACGCCACTGCCTGTAGGTACATGTCAGCAGAGGACGTTTACTTCCTCTTTAAGCAGTTCTCAGAAACAGTGGTTACATAAATTTAGTTCAGTGATTTACAGGAAAGCTAAATCTTCAAGCATGTTTTCAGTTATACAGTAGTTTTACAGTTTGTAAAGAAAAATGCAGATACTGCTATTTTTTTGGAAAAGCCTAATATTCCTTTTCTTCACTTTCTGTAAAGTAATAACTAACTAACAAATTTGAAATATTTTTCTTCATATTTTGATTTGCAATAGACTGTGCAGTGTCCCCAATGCATTTGTGTGTATGGGGAAAAAAAAGCTATTATAAGGATTTTGAGCTTTATCCACTTTTTTAAAAACACTGCTATTTTGAACACAACTGTAAGTAACTCTTGTATTAACTTTGCTAAAATGATTCTTCTCCCTGAATCTGTCACTGGATTTCATTTCAGGCAATGGATATTCAGATGAGGGTATTGAAGCGAGTTCCTTTTGAACAGCCAGATATGATCACAAAACAGTTACAAATGGCTTCCAAAATCTGTGTACAACTTGCTGAATATTACTTAGGGGAGAAGGATTACACAAATGCACTGAAATACTACAAAGATGCAATATCATACTACGATGCGGACAATAAAGTAAGTAATTCACATCATCCACCCAGAGAATCTAAATATATATTTCATATACATACACACTGTATAGTTTCATGTCCTCCAAATTCATGCAATAGACTGTAAACTTTCTGAGGTTACCATATGAAGTGAAGCTACAGTGTACCTAAAGTTAAACTAAACTCTTTCAATCAACATGAACTATTTTTAATCCTTAGCATTAGTAAATAGATAGGTAGGTATATCATATTTACTTGTTTTATACTTTTTGTTTGACATTGGAGCAAATACCTATGTTGTATTATGCTTCATGTGATATGACATACTTGGATATCTGTACCTATTGTATAATTGTACTTATATGCTTAATACAACTTTATTGCAAAAGCATTACATGGTGTATTAAAAATTAATGGATCTGTAGAAAAGACAGAATAATCGAGGAGTGGGTAGTATCAGGTTGGCCAATGTTCAGTCACCGGTGAATGTCCATGTTCAATAAAAGTATTTGGAAGTGTTTCAGAAAACAACTGATCCCGTTTAATTTAACAGGTAATGCTACAGTTGTCACATCTGTTCCTTACAATGGACGACTTGGATGGCTGTGAAATGCAGTGCAATGTCCTACTTCAAGACCCAAGATATAAAGATGAAGCTACCATGGTAAACTGAATGTTGGCTTGTCTTTCATGTTCTGTATACTGAAAATACATATATTTATTTAGTGTATTTGTATTACCCATACTGTAATATATATATATATATATATATATATATATATATATATACACATAACACAAAGAAAGGCATTAGAATTAACCACTTCAGCCCTGGAAGGATTTGCCCCCTTAATGACCAGGCCATTTTTGGCGATACGGCACTGCGTCGCTTTAACTGACAATTGCGCGGTCATGTGACACTGTACCCAGTCAAAATTGACATAGTTTTTATTTTTTGCGCTATAAACAAAAAAAGAGCGTACATTTTGAAAAAAACACATTTTTTTTAACTTTCTGCTATAATATATATACAAAAATATATATATAAAAAAACAAATGTATTCATCAGTTTAGGCCGATTTATATTCTTCTGCATATTTTTGGTAAAGAAAAATCACAATAGGCATATATTGATTGGTTTGTGCAAAAGTTATCGCATCTACAAACTACGGGATAGAGTTAGGAACTTTTTTTTAATTGTTTTTACTAGTAATGGCGGCTATCCGTTATTTTTTTTGCGGGTCTGCGACATTGCGGCGGACAAATCTGACCCCAAATGACACTTTTTGGGGACCAGTGACATTATTACATTGATCAGTGCTATAAAAATGCACTGATCAATGTTAAAATTACACTGGCAGGGAAGGGGTTAACTCTAGGGGGGCGATCAAGGGGTTAAGTGTGTTCTAACTGTAGAGGATCTCTGACAAGTCATTAGGCAGAACAGGGAATCGCCTTGTTTACCCAGTTCCCCGTTCTGCCTCTGTACACAGCGATCGTGGGTTTCGCCAGTGGACATCGAGCCCGCGGGGCATGCTACAGTCTTACCTGTAGCGTGGGAGTGTGCCTGCTATCCTTCTTGCACAGACCGACTTACACTTAAGGCGGTTTGCGCAGGAGAGCCGACTTGCCGCAGTATAATGAGGCCGGCTGGTCGGCAAGAGGTTAAAAAGAAATAGAAACTTTGGGTTGATTCACATGTTTTCATTCAGTTGTAGGCTAGACTGATGTCTTAGTGCTAAAGGGCTAGAGGGGCCAGCTGGGGTACAAAAATTTTTTTAATGTCTTCTTTATATTAAGAGTCCTTTCACATTAAGCCACGTTATTCGCTGCTAGCGGGTCGCTTTTTACTCCCGCCAGCGGCCGAGGAAAGGGATAAATGCGCCCTAAAAGTGCCGCTGCCAAAGCGCTTTGCAGGTTCAGCAGCAATGCCATTCATTTCAGTGGGCAGGGGCGGCTTGATGTGGTGTATATACCGCTCATCCACCGCCCCAAAGATGCTGCTTGCAGGACTTTTTTTAACGTCCTGCCAGCGCAGCGCCCCAGTGTGAAAGCACTCGGGCTTTCACACTGGGACTGCAGACGAGGCATTTTTCTGGCGCTTTGCAGGTGCCATTTTTAGCCCTCCAGTGTGAAAGGGGTCATAGGTATAACACTTTTCTTTGTTTAATACACTAACTTTTCTCTCCCCTTTGGTCTCCACTTCTCACTGGTCTCAGGAATTCCTCCTCTGCTTCTCCCTTTCTACTCAACATTTAATTAGCCATTTGCAACCTGCCAGTTTTGTCACATTAGTGTAACATAAGTATATAAATATTAAAGGTTAAAAGTGAGTACAATACGATGTCTCTAAGCAGCTGTAAAACCAAGCAAATATCTTTTCATGCCCCCATGAAGCCCATGATCTATGGAGCTGAACATAATACATTATTAGTGGCTTATCTTCAGCTTTGCCAGCCCCCCAGCCCCCCAGAACTCTCATGTCCCATAGACATGTGAGAGTGTTGCAGTAGGCAATAAATAAATAAATTTAGCCCCCCCTCCATTCCCTTCTTTATGACATAAATGTTGTATAACCTTAAAAAAAAGTTTTTCTTTGTTTCTGTTATAAAAGTTTGTAAATTAGTAATTTTTCTTGTTTACTGATGTGTGCTGGGGAGGATGCACTGATGAGGCAGCACTAATGGGCACTGATAAGGCTGCACTGATGGGCACTGATGTGCGGCACTGATAAGTGGCAATGATGGGCACTGATAGGTGGCTGATGAGCACTGATAGGCATCACTGATGGGCACTGAAAGGTGGCACTGATAGGCAACACTAATGGTGTCACATACCTGGTAGGAGACTCAAATGAAGAGGTCGGCCTCTCTTGTATCTCCAGCCCAGGCCCCACTGAGAGTGGAACAGATGGTGCCAAGGGACAGGAGGAACATGAGTGCCTGTAGATGTTGCTTGCAGAGCTTGTGGCAGGAGTAGATGTGGTGATTCAGGCAGGACATCATGTCAGCAACTGTGATGATACCAGGTAGACCGGCCAAGGTTTAAGGGGTACTATACCAAGCTTGCAGGTTCAGGGTACGTGGTTTGCCGGAGCTCCGTGCAGTCTTAAGACAGGAGCACACTGTGTCCACTGGAGCTGGGATGAGGCACTCGGAGGCAATGTAAAGCCAAACAGGAGACAGAAGAGTAGTCAGAAGGATAGCCGGAGTCAGCAGTGAGCAGTCAGTGAGGTACCAGGCATGAAATAGAAGCACGGTCAGGAGTAAGCCGAAGTCAGGAAACGATGATCAAAAGCATAAACGAAATCCAAGGTCAGGTCAGTGGTAAGCCAAGTCAGCAACGAATATTAGACAGGATACCAGCATCCCAGCAGGAGTAACAACACCCTTTAAATAGGCCGTCTGACACCATTTCAAACTGTGGATGTGCTCCCATGAGTGTGCACATTCTTTCACACATGCGCGTTGGCGCTTTTGCAAATATTTGTTCGCCTGTGCACAATTATTTTAGCCAAGGTACACGCTTGCGCACGTGTGTGCGCCTGACGTATCACAGCAGTGGGCACTGGCAGACAGCTCTGATGGGCACTGATTATCATTGTAGATGTGTCCTGTGTGGATTGCCGCTTACCGACTCTCCTCTCTTAACGTGTTGTCAGTGTGAGGAGAGGACTGCCGATAACCAGCAAATCCTCTTCACATTGTAATCCGCTGTGATTGGACACAGCTGATCACACGGTAAAGGGCCGCTGTGATTGGCCCTTTAACCTAATCTGTAATGAGATGTGTCCAAAGGACACAGTGATCAGAGTGCTCCCGATGCACAGCCCGCGGGGAGGCAGGGTTCTGGAAGGGCCTCCCGGAAATGTGCGACCGCACTGTAGCTATCGTTCGGCTATAACACGGTCAGCAAGAGGCTAGTTATTTCTCATTCTTGAAAAATGTTTTATCCTTCTTTGATTTTTCCTTTCTTTGTCCTGGAAAAGATTGGTATTTGTCTGATTCTGTCCTGTGGGCTGTCAGCAGGGCCGGCACTACCGCTAGGAGAACTAGGCAGCTGCCTAGGGCACACTACGACCTAGGGCGCAGCCACAGCCGCTGATTTTCCTACTCTCTGTCACAGGGACGTAGATAAGGGGGGGTCAGGGAGGTATGACCCCCCTCCCCGAGCACCCTGCCCAAATGCATGGAGCCACGCCGCTCAGCCTCAGATCTGTCAGAGAAAAGGCTGAGTGGCAGGGGCGGTGTGGTCCCCAGACTTCCCTCACCTCCTTTCTTGCCCTCCTCCTTCTCTGAAAATCAGGGCCTGGGGGGGGAGCAAGCACATGATTAGTTGCTAGGACATTGGTGGTGCTAGCAACCAATCACATGCTTGCCCCGCCCCCAGGCCCCAACTTTCAGAGAATGAGAAGGGCAAGGACGGAACTTCCTCCATCAGACATACCCGGCCACGGAGTGACATCACTGCACAGATGTTTCAGGCTGAGCAGTGGCGCTGAGGGACTCAGGTGAGCTGAATATCCTGCTGGTGGTACCTGTAAAAATGTCTTCCCACCTCACCTACCCCTCATACTGCCTCACCACCCCCCATACTGCCTCATACTGCCTCACCCAACCCTCATACTGCCTCACCCACCCCCATACTGCCTCACCTACCCATCCTACTTCCTCACCTACCCCTTATACTGCCTTATCCACCCCCCAAACTGCCTGCCTCACCCACCCACCCTCATACTGCCTCACCCACCCCCATACTGCCTGGGGTGCAAGTAGCTGGTCTTGCCTAGGGCACTAAGTAGTCTAGCATCAACCTTGGCTGTCAGTGGGGTATGGCAAAGAGCTGAAGTTGAGGCTTCGGTGTCAGATGGTCTTTCTGGCTGCACAGGAAGAGTTTTGATAATACAGGAAGCTGCAGTTTCAAGCAACATGATGGGTTAGATTTAAACATATCTCAAATACCCATATATTCAAAAAGCTGTAGGAACTTAATCTACAACATGTCTTTACAACATAAACCATATAAATGATTCATAATATATTTGTGCATTGTTACCTTTGTGCAGTCTCCAGATATCCACTAGCAGTTTTTATGATGACGTAATCATGCAGCATCCACAGTGATGTCATTTTGTATCAAGGGCAGGCCATTAAATTGTACCCAGTCATCCAGGCAATTATACATTTTCATGTCACGAATGCAAATACTGTACCACTGCTTAATAGTCATTAGAATTATAGTTTGAAATACAAATAATGTCATCATCATTATTAGCCCTCAAATTCAACTGATCTTCTGTTCTTACCCATTAGATGATGGCAGACATCATGTTCCGGAAACAGCAGTATGACAAAGCTATAGAACATTTTCAGCGGGTTCTGGAAAAAACACCAGGTCTGAATATCTTTTACTGGTATAATTCAATGTTTCCCGTCCTTGCTTTTTTTGTGTATCACAATCACAACCTTTGCAGTATTTCATTGACACTCGTACTACAAAAAAAATCACGTGTTCCATCCACCTACACTTCCACTATCCAATCAGGACTTCTCAAAATTGTCCAATAGGCCAAACAGACACCCTACAAACAGTTTCCCTGGCCTCGCTGCCACTGGTAGTTGATAGAGTATTTTCACCTACTATACCCAATAGTATCATTTTTATTATCAGTCTTCATGTGTAAGCTCTAATACTGTGTGTGCTATGCTATCCTTTGTGTATTTTAGATAACTTTACAGTCTTGAGTAAACTGATTGACTTACTAAGAAGAAGTGGAAAACTGGATGATGCGCCGAAGTTTTTTGATACCGCGTTGACTGCATCTTCAAGGACCACACTAGAACCTGGCTATAATTACTGTAAAGGTCTTCATTGTTGGTAAAGAGACAACATCACTATATAATCTAAATTAAACTTTAGTGTTGTTAAATGCAATTACTGCAAAATGCATGATTCATACACATGCCAGTTTGTACCTTAATCTTGGTTAAAATTAAGCTGTAATGATATCCTGCTGCCACGATTATACATTTCTCTTATATGCTACCAAAGAAACAGATTTCAGTTTGTATAAGCAATTTTCCCACATTTCCCATTTCCTGTTCTTCTAAAATTTTACACTGAGCTTCAGGTCATATTACAGGCAGCCAGCTAATGGATTGTGGCATCTTCACAATCAATGTTGTTTAGGAATTCTGTCTTTAGTGAGCTACTTACCTTGAAGGTGTCCATTTTATTCCTGAGGAGATTTTTGGATTAAGAAACCACATATCTTGACAGTCAAAAACTGTAAAACTAGTATATAGATGACTTATGCCGCGTACACACGGTCGGACTTTTCGTCTACAAAAGTCCGACAGCCTGTCCGACAGACTTCCGGCGGACTTTCGGCGGACTTGCAGCAGACTTTCTAACGAACGGACTTGCCTACACACGACCACACAAAAGTCCGACGGATTCGTACATGATGACGTACACCGGACTAAAATAAGGAAGTTCATAGCCAGTAGCCAATAGCTGCCCTAGCATGGGTTTTTGTCCGTCGGACTAGCACACAGACGAGCGGATTTCGGGGTCCGTCGTAGTTACGACGTAAAGATTTGAAGCATGTTTCAAATCTAAAGTCCGTCGGATTTGAGGCTGAAAAAGTCTGCTGAAAGTCCGGAGAAGCCCACACACGATCGGATTACCAGCCAGCTTTAGTCCGTCGGCGTCCGTTGGACTTTTGTAGACGAAAAGTCCGACCGTGTGTACGCGGCATGAGATGAATGTGTTTGCAGCATAACAAATCCTTTAAAAACCCATACATTTAAATGCCAGTTTTCTGTTGTCTATGTAAATATGAAGCATGATCTACAATGATCACAATTACTTTTTACTGTATTTTTAATTTCAGGCATCTAGGGCAGCCAAACGAGGCCCTGAAATATTTTAACAAGGCTCGTAAAGACAGTGACTGGGGTGAGAAGTCTGTTACAAGCATGATCCAGATATGTCTGAATCCAGACAATGAGATCATAGGAGGAGAGGTGTTTGACAGCCTAAATGAAGATAACAAGTAAGTACATTCCCTATTACCTAGTCGGTTCACATGTTATGGACAGCTTTTTAGTCACTGTCACTAGTCTGAAACAAATTTTGAAAAGGCTACAAAGTAAAGAGTTAATACTATTGTTGCACCGATGCTAGTATCAGTGCCGGTACCGAGCATTTGCACGAGTACTTGTACTCGTGCAAATGCTTTGATGCTTGATCTGATACCTGGGCAGCCTCAGACATGATTGGTGCGGCAGTGGGGGCAGTTACAAGCACCGATCTCCCTGTATAGCTTTTCTGACAGCCGCTTCTCCTCCTCTTCCTCCCCCGGCTGTCAGGGAGATCGATGCTTGTAACTGCCCCCACCGCATCACTGACTGTCCCCTGTGTCCTCCTCCGAGTCCCCCTCTGTGCTCCCCGTGTCCCCCGTGTCCTCCCCGGCTGTCCGGCTTCTCCCCCCCTTTACCAGATCTGTCAAGATGGAGAACGGAGGAAGGAGCCGGTAAATATGTCATTTACCAGCTCCCCCCCCCCCCCCAACAGGGCTGATAAAAAAAGTTATAATAAAAGAAAAAAAAAAATAAATAAATAAATATTTTATATATATATATATATATATATATATATATATATATAAAATATATTTATATATATATATATATATATATATATATATATATATATATATATATATATATATATATATATATATTGTAAAAAATTATTTAAAAAAAATTAAAAACTTCTGACACTGCTGCATATTAGTGCCACTGTCACATGACATAACAAAAGGTAATCCGTATCGGCGAGTACTTGAAAAAAGTATCGGTACCTGCGCTCGGTCTTCGGTGCAACCCTAGTTAACGCTCACCCCTTCCGTTACGTGCAATGCAATGCAAATCTCTTCTCTTTTTAAGATGTCTGGTCCCCCCTCTGCTGTCTGGTTCCTTCTGCAGGCCCCTACATTACTACAGGACACAGTAGCGACATTGAGGTTCAGCAAATGGTAGCAGAGAGTGCAGAAGGGACCAAATATCCAATACCCCAGTACATGTGTTTTATTATTTATTTATTACAGGTACTTATATAGTGCCGTCAATGTATGCAGTATTATACATTCACATCAGTCCCTGCCCTCAAGAAGCTTTCAATCTAAGGTCCATAACTTACACTCATACATATACTAGGGCCAATTTAGACAGGAGACAATTTATCTACCAGCATGTCTTTAGAGTGTGGGAGTTAACTGGAGTACCTGGAGGAAACCTGCACAGGGAAGACATGCAAACTCTGTGCAGGTAGTGTCATTTTTGGTATTTAAACCGACAGCCCTAGTGCTTCTAGGCAGAAGTGCTAACCACTTGGTCAGTGCGCTCCCCACACTGCAGACTGGCAGAACCCAGTGCTGCACTTAAAGACAACAGAGATTGGGCATGCAGACAGCAGGAGGGGTACATATTAACCATTTTCTTTAGCGGGAAGCCTCTGAAAACTTTTTAAAATTGGCAGGTCACTTTATGCTTAGTTTTAGAATGTTTGTCGGCATTTGGAAAAGATTACCATAAGGGCAAGCTTACTTCATGTGTAGATTTGCAAGTTACTTATGTCTTCCCTCCACCAGGCTGGTTTTACA
Source organism: Aquarana catesbeiana (assembly GCF_042186555.1). Lineage (NCBI taxonomy): Eukaryota > Metazoa > Chordata > Amphibia > Anura > Ranidae > Aquarana > Aquarana catesbeiana. Next base: position 102,364,962 of record NC_133328.1, read on the forward strand.
CCAGTCTTTAAATTATGTGTGATGCTATTAAAATGAAAGCCTGATGCTGTGAAAAAATTACAAACCATAATCAAAATTAAAAAGATATCCCACTCATATCAGTTATTTATGTTTTATAGATGTTGGAGAGTCATATTACCTAATGGTGCTTTACATATTTCGGCTCCAGTAGTTAGACCTCTGCACTTGTTTTGCCATGCTAACACCTATCATGGCAGCTATGTGGGAGCCCCATTATTCCTGATGGATCCGTTATTTATCACGGTTACTTACATTTCTGAAATCACTGAATTCCTGACTTCTCTGGGTGATCCTTTCTTGGGAAGTAACAATGGGTGATGGCACAGCAGTGGAAGTAGAACCCTCAGCAGGGCCAGATCTAGGGGGGTGCTGGTGTGAGCCAACTGATCCCTGAACCAGTCTGATGAGGGATGTGGACACCTGATGTAAGGGGACACTCTGATAGGCATAACTGATTATGCGTAAGGGGGCACTCTGATGGGGACACTTGATCTAAGGAGGGCACTCTGATGGGGACCGGATGTAAAGGAGACTCTGATAGGGATAGGTTCTGTTTAATCACCCTAATCTAATGACAGCCTAATACATGCTAGTGTTTCCCAGGTTGTGACAGACTGTCAGGGACACACACAGTATTGGCATTATGCCCCCTGATTTTTTTTTTATTGCACCCCAAGATCAGATCCGACCCTGCACCTCAGCATAAGCTAAACCTATCCTACTTTAGGAGAAAGTGATGTCACTGTGATGTTATTTCTTCCTACCCTAGAGCAGCCTTTCTCAACCTTTTTTTTACCATGGAAGTTCCCAGGTCTCTGGGTACCCCTGCTTAAAAAATATATACAGTGGGGACAGAAAGTATTCAGACCCCCTTAAATTTTTCACTCTTTGTTATATTGCAGCCATTTGCTAAAATCATTTGAGTTCATTTTTTTTCCTCATTAATGTACACACAGCACCTCATATTGACAGAAAAACACAGAATTGTTGACATTTTGCAGATTTATTAAAAAAGAAAAACTGGAATATCACATGGTCCTAAATATTCAGACCCTTTGTTGTGACACTCATATATTTAACTCAGGAGCTGTCCATTTCTTCTGATCATCCTTGAGATGGTTCTGCACCTTCATTTGAGTCCAGCTGTGTTTGATTATACTGATTGGACTTGATTAGGAAAGCCACACACCTGTCTATATACGACCTTACAGCTCACAGTGCATGTCAGAGCAAATGAGAATCATGAGGTCAAAGGAACTGCCTGAAGAGCTCAGAGACAGAATTGTGGCAAGGCACAGATCTGGACAAGCTTACAAAAAAATTTCTGCTGCACTTAAGGTTCCTAAGAGCACAGTGGCCTCCATAATCCTTAAATGGAAGATGTTTGGGACAACCAGAACCCTTCCTATAGCTGGCTGTCCGGCCAAACTGAGCTATCGGGGGAGAAGAGCCTTGGTGAGAGAGGTAAAGAAGAACCCAAAGATCACTGAGGCTGAGCTCCAGAGATGCAGTCGGGAGATGGGAGAAAGTTGTAGAAAGTCAACCATCACTGCAGCCTTCCACCAGTCGGGGCTTTATAGCAGAGTGGCCCGACGGAAGCTTCTCCTCAGTGCAAGACACATGAAAGCCCGCATGGAGTTTTCTAAAAAAACACCTGAAGGACTCCAAGATGGTGAGAAATAAGATTCTCTGGTCTGATGAGACCAAGATAGAATTAAGGCCAAAAAGTTCTAAGCAGTATGTGTGGAGAAAACCAGGCACTGCTCATCACCTGTCCAATACAGTCCCAACAGTGAAGCATGGTTGTGGCAGCATCTTGCTGTGGGGGTGTTTTTCAGCTGCAGGGACAGGACGACTGGTTGCAATCGAGGGAAAGATGAATGCGGCCAAGTACAGGGATATCCTGGACGAAAACCTTCTCCAGAGTGCTCAGGACCTCAGACTGGGCTGAAGGTTTACCTTCCAACAAGACAATGACCCTAAGCACACAGCTAAAATAACGAAGGAGTGGCTTCACAACAACTCAGTGACTGTTCTTGAATGGCCCAGCCAGAGCCCTGACTTAAACCCAATTGAGCATCTCTGGAGAGACCTAAAAATGGCTGTCCACCAACGTTTACCATCCAACCTGACAGAACTGGAGCTGAAAGTACATTAGCATGATTAGTAAGTAATAGAAGGTTTTAAATTAAAAGGTGGCATACCAAGAATATTTTTTTTTTTTTTTTAACATAAAGTTTATTTATTTATCTCAAACAAACAGAATACAAAGCAAGTTACATTAGCTCAAGACAGATATTGTACAATGATCGTTCATACCATATATCAAGTCAATAAGTACACTGCAGATAATATAGTTCAACCGCACAATTTATGGCAAGAGTAGAGTGGTAAAACTTCAAATCTAGGTCGCTATAAAAGCCCCCATGAGGGGGAAGGGGGGGTGGGTGAAAGGCCCGGGTAGGAAGGCCCAGCAGGGGTCCTCCAGGCTTAGTTATATATTAACCGTGTATCGGGGAGGCCTTGTCTGGGGCTAAATTACTTAAAGCAGGGATGATTGAACATCCAATAGTGTAAGTTATAGTATTTAGTTTATCTATGGAATAGTCAGGTGTTTGGCTTCCACCCAACCCGCCAAACTCTATCAAATTTTTTCGGGCAGTTCCTTCCCACATATGTTAGTTTATATAGGGGCAGGGCTGCATTGATAAGAGAGAGCCATAGTTGTTTAGTAGGTGGTTGAGGCTGATTCCAGTTAAGGAGAATCGCCTTTCTGGCATACATTGCAGTGTAGAAAACAAATAATTTTTTCCTTTTGGGGGCCTCAAGCGAGTCACATATGCCCAGGAGGAGGGGAAGAGGACTATAGGGGACCCTGATTTTGCCCACCAAGTTAATATCGTTCAGGACTGTCTTCCAAAAAACCACTATCCGTGGACATGTCCACACAATATGATAAAAATCTGCATCATCTGAGCCACATCTGGGACAGTTGGCTGTTCTATTTGCATACATTTTTGCAAGGCGCGATGGGGAGTAATAAGCCCGGTGTAGAAATTTTAATTGGGTAAATCTATCCCTAGAGGAGATGGTCAGAGTCAGGTATTGCTGCACCCCCTCCTCCCAGTCATCATCAGTCAGGTCGGGGATGTCCCGCTGCCAGATTGTCAGCAGTTGTGAGACTCTAGACGTGTCCAACAGGGTAAGTTTGTTATAAATAGATGAGAGTAGTCTAGTGCCTTCAGGTGCACGAAGTTCAGTCTCCAAATCCGACATCCGCAGAGCTATCGGGCTGGGAAACTGGGAGCAAAATGCATGTCTTATCTGGAGAAATCTAAAAAACATCCGGTTTGGGAGGCCTTTTCTACTTTTCAGATCATCAAACGTTATCAGTTGTCCCTGTGATACAATATCACCAAGGGCAACTACTCCATATCTAGCCCATATGACGGGATCTGGGATCGACTGAAAATGACTCAACCTCGGGTTACCCCAAAGTGGTGTCACAGGGGACCACGCATTTTGTTTCTCTAGTTTCGCGTTCACCGTATCCCACACCTTAATGGTCGTTTTCATGGGCACAGATATTTTAGGATTGGAACGGGGCCCTCTATGTATGAGATTCCGTAGTTCCGAGTAGGAACCAAGCAACGCGGCCTCCACATCAGATGCCGGATTAGAGGGCTCCTCCGCGAGCCACCAGTTTAACGTCACCAGGGCTGCCGCCCAATAATATTTTAGGAAACATGGGAGTGCCAAGCCTCCCAGCGTAACCGGTAGTTGTAATGTTGTTTTTGCGATTCTAGGGGCCTTTCCATTCCATACAAAGGAGATGACCAAACTGTCCAACTTGGCAAAGAAGGAAAGAGGTATGGGTACAGGAGTTTGTCTGAACAAATAGGTGAATTTGGGCAGGATGGACATCTTGATTAAATTTACGCGGCCCACTGGACTAAGGGGAAGAGATTTCCATGAAGAAAATTGGTGGGTCACTCGAGACATCACCGGGGAAAGATTCAGGCCAATGAACTGACGAAGGTCTCTGTGTATCTCTACGCCAAGGTATCTGAACTGTGATACCCGGCAAAGCTGTGCATCCAAATGCAGAGGAGCAACCCCAGAGTGCAATGGGAACAATACTGATTTTCCCCAGTTAATACATATTCCTGAATATCACCCACACCTATCTATAAGCTGAAGCACTTGTGTCAGTGATTGTCCGTCATCTTTAAGATATAACAAGGTGTCATCCGCATACAATGACACCTTTTCCTGTAATGGACCTATTGTAATACCCTGTATTTGTGAGGTGGACCTAATAAGGATAGCCATGGGCTCTATCGCCAGTGCAAAGAGCCCCGGGGATAATGGGCATCCCTGTCTCGTTCCCCTACGAAGGGCAAAAGACGGAGAGAGGACCGTTCCAGTACGTACCCTGGCCATCGGGGATCTGTAAACTGCCTCAACCCAGGAGATGAAGACGGGACCAAATCCAAATCTGCGGAGGACCTCCCACAGATATTTCCATTCCACAGAATCGAAAGCTTTTTCTGCATCTAGGGAGGCCACTACCGCTTGGTCAACGTCTCTGAACCCCGAGGCCAAGACCGCATACAGTCTCCGGAGGTTAATGTCTGTGCCCTTGCCCGGCATGAACCCTGATTGATCTTCGTGCACTAATGACAGTATTACCTCATTTAGACGCCTAGCGAGTATTTTAGTTAAAATTTTTGCATCCGAATTCAACAGGGAAATGGGCCTATAGGATGAACACAGTTGGGGATCTTTCCCTGGTTTGGGCACTACGACTATTATTGCTTGTGCCATAGAAGGGGGGAGGACTCCCTCCCTTAACGTTTCAACGAGCATGTTGTGTATTCTTGGAGCCATTTCCTCAACATATTGCTGATAAAACTCAGGAGGGAATCCATCCGCCCCAGGAGTTTTACCCGGCTGTAGGGAACCCAAGGCTTTATTTGGACCTCTTCTAATGTGATTGGACTATCCAGGGACTGCCTTGCCTCCGGGGTCAGAGTGGGAAATTCCACTTCATCCAAGAACCCAGATAGCTCTTCTTCAGAGTATCCTACTCTTGATGAGTATAAATTGGAGTAGAATTCCATAAAGCATGTGTTTATATCTGATGGGTCTATTTTTATTGTTCCGTCAGTCGCCTCAATTCTCGCTATCGTGGGGGTCGTGGATTGTTCTTTAGCAAGCCAGGCTAACAGTCTCCCCGTCTTCTCCCCCTGTTCAAATATATTTTGTGATTGAACTAACTGTCTTTTATTAACTTTGGCCACCCTAAGAAGCAGAACCTCCCTATATGCTGCTTTCATGTCCTGTCCTGTAATGGGGTTAGCCGTGAGGGCAAAGTCAGATTCAAGAGTCTGAGCCTTGGCCTCCGCCTCCTCAAGTATAAGCTGGTTATTTTTACGTTCCGTAGCAATAGAAGACATATAACATCCTCTGATATAGGCCTTAAATGCATCCCAGGCATTACCCGGCGAAGTTGAGTCAGCATTTATCAACCAGTATTGTCTAATCAAGGTGGCCATACCAAGAATATTTAATGCAAAATTATTTTCATGACATGAAATAAAGAGAATAATAATGGGCAGAAAAGAAATGCAGACAGTGAAGATTGTGGCATTCTTTTATATATGGAGGTCAGTGGCAATAGGGCCCCTTACATTGGAGGTGTGGCAGAGAAAGACCCCCAACATTAATTGTCAGTGGGGAAAGGGCCTTCTTTTATTGGCGATGAGTGAAGAAGGGACATTTTTAGTTGGGAAAAGGCCCCTTACATGTGGGGTCAGTGGGAGAGGGGGCCTCCTACATTGTAAACCATAGGGAAAATGCCCCCTTATGTTGGTAGTCAGTGGGAGATGTGCCCCTTACATTATGGATCAAGGAAAAAGAGATCCCTAGAATTGGTGGTCAGTATAGAAAGAAGATCAAACTGTCAGCACTCATGGTACCCCTAATCTCTGAGGGATCCCTAGTTGAGAAAGGCTGCCCTAGAGAATCAAACATTAGTAAGGTAAGTTACTTCTCTTCTTTTCCACATGAGAATCATGCATCTTGTGTAATTGTGCTGTATTAAGGGCTATAATTATCAGGATAACCTTTGCTTGTGCGTATCTTCCATGTTGTCTGAAAGTGCTTGTAAAAATGATTGCATGCTTCACCCTTGTGTGATACTGTCTCTGCGGCCTTCTATTGTTTCTCGCTTCTGTTTCTCACGTGTCTCTGGCAGTTCATGCAACAGACAGACACATACTGTATGTTCTACTTTTCTATTATGGACAGTACATTGGAGTAGTGGCAACATCTCTGCTCTAACAGGAAAAGTGAAATTCCAAAGACGCACAAACACATGACAAACTGATTGTACAATCCGCTTTAACAACTATATAGTCTGAAGACCTACTGCATTGGATTGTTATGTAGCATCTTGTACTACATAGTTAACAGAAAGGAGACTGTACAGAGAAAACACCATCAGATTGTAAAATTTGTAGCTGTCAGAAACCATGAAATCAGACCGAGACAGAAGTACAGTTAAATCACACTTGTTTAATAATAAAAGTAAAAAGAACAAACGTAGTCAAAATATAGCCAAAGTTCAGTAACCTGAACAGATAGTCAGCCAAGCCAGAAGTCAGGGATCAATGTAGTGGAACAGCAAGCAGGATCTGGAGCCAAAAGGCAAAGCAAGTCTTTAAACAGGTACGCAGGAGAATGTCTCTGTGATGTTGACCAAGGCAAAGGCAGAGATCCACTGGGCTGAACGGCTTAAGTAGGCAGGACTGACGAGCAGGATATCATCAACAGCTGAGTAACTGTGGAATGATAGGAGCTGGCAATTAGCCGACAGCTGAACGGCCAGCTCTGAGAAGGAAGGGCTGAGCCCAGCCCTGACAGTAGCTCACCTAAAGTTTATATCTTTAGCATATGCTGGGAAAGGGTTAGAACCTCTGTCAGGCCCCGTTCACACATTTTGTAGCTTGTAGCTCAAAAATGCTCAACAAGCAAAAACATATTGTTTTCAATAGCCCTTGTTTACATCTGAGCGTCCTGTCGCTTGTAGCCAAATGCCTGCTGCTCAAAAAAGTACATGACCTAATTTTTAGGCAGAATGTGTGTGAGTGTAGCATCATTGTTTATAATAACCAATTATATTGTTCCTGTTTTAAGGGGTTTATGAAAAATCAAACTCACAATTGGGCATCACCTCTAATCTCAGTACTTACATTTAATAAATAAGTCCTGAAAGTCCATATTTGTCACTTAGTGAAAGAAGAAATGTCACAAACAACATGTGTTACCGATAGCAACAAATCAAATTCTGCTTCCTTCTTAAGGAAATGAAATAGCAAACCTGATTTGTTGCTGTTGGCAACAATGAATGTTAACGTAGTTCATCCTTTGGATCTGTCACTGTATAATGCCTGTTGTGAGACAGAACCCTGTATAGTATGTTTTCCTCTTGTATTCAGCCTATCAGGAGAAAGGAGAGATTCAGAGAAGCTGGGTATTCGGACAGCTGAAAAATTGCTGAAGGAGTTCTACCCCCAAACTATGCTGGGCCAGAAACATCTGACAATGCTGCAGTGCTCCTGCCTGGTGGCCACTAAAGACAAGGCCAATGTGGAAACAGCACTTAGTACATTCGCTGAAATGGCAATTAAAGAGGTAATGTACATCCGGTCCTAACTTCTCTCTACAGTACGTGTATGGTTTACGTTATCCACCAAATTTGTAACATAATTATTAAATACAGATCTTAACGTGAGTGCTTGCTGTTACTTGAACAAGATTTTAGGCATTTAATACGCTTCAATTTCTCCTACATAAGTTGCACCTGCTTATCTGCAGCTCTTTCTCCTTTACAGCCATGCAAAGTACAGAATTTACACAGCGTTTCTCAGCTCCAGAAGGCAGGGAGTGGGGATCTGATATCACACATTACACAGAAGAGAGCTGAGTGTAATCTGGAACCCGAGTGGAGGTTTCGGAGGGAAATAAGCACAGCTGTGGCTGTCAATCACCTGCTGTGTACTGAAGGGGGAGGGGCATTTCCTGATATTGTTTGGTGTTGGCATAGAGACTGTCAGAAGTGACTCATGAAGATAGCTGAGAAATGGCAGAGCAGGCAGAAATCACACTAGGTGCTTAGGATAGAAGCTAGTACACACTATAGAAAGATATGCTTTCTTCATTTTACACTTAAGACGTTTACAACCACTTTAAACAATAACTGTAGGTATTAAACCTTACTATGTATTTGTGTCAACCAATTTAGAGTGAACCATTGACTCTAAATTAAGGTTTTGCAAACTTTTTACCTTGGCGGAACCTTGGCAAAAAGTTTGAGATCTGGTTGAATCCCTGAAATAATGTTCACATCTACATTTCAGCGAGCTGTTGATAGAACAACAATTATTTTGAAAAATAGCATTAAATAATAGAATCAATTAACCACCTGCCGACCTGCCGCCGTCATTATACTGCGGCAGGTCAGCCTGTTCCCGGGAATCGCCGTAGCTGTACATCGACCCTATAAACAGCTTTAGCAGGCACGTGCACCTGGCGGGGGACACAATGCGCGATGTCCGCCGGCCACGTGCGATCGCGGGCACGAGTGCCAGAACGGAGATATGTGTGTGTAAACACACAAATCCCCATCCCATCAGGAGAGGAGAGGAGAGACAGATCGTATGTTCCTACTAAGCAGGAACAGTGATCTGGCTCCTCCTCTAGTATGTCACATCCCCACACAGCTAGAAACACCTGCAGGGAACACATTTAATCCCTTGATCACCCCCTAGTGTTAACCCCTTCCCTACTAGTGACATTTACACAGTAATCGGTGCATTTTTATAGCACTGATAGCTGTGTAAATGTCAGTGGTCCCAAAAATGTGTCAAAAGAGTTCGATCTGTCTGCCGCAATGTTGCAGTCCTGCTAAAAATTGCAGATCGCCGCCATTACTAGTAAAACAAAAAAAAAAAATTTTTTAAATGCCACATATCTATTCCCTATTTTGTAGACGCTATAACTTTTTTTACCAATAATATGTAGAAGAATATATTTGCCTAAACTAAGGAAGAAATTAGGTTTTTTTTATATTTTTTGAGGGGATATTTATTATAGCAAAAAGTAAAACAAATTGCTTTTTTTTCAAAATCGGAGTTCTTTTTTTGTTTATAGCGCAAAACATAAAAACCACAGAGGTGATCAAATACCACCAAAATAAAAGCTCTATTTGTGGCAAAAAAAAGGACGTAATTTTTGTTTGGGTACAGCGTCGCACAACCGCGCAATTGTCAGTTGAATTGACGCAGTGCTGTATCGCAAAAAGTGGCCTGGTCATTAAGGGGGAAATTCTTCCGGTCCTTAAGTGGTTAAAATGTGTCTATTTAATGTGAAATTTGTGCTTGCTTTTTTCTGCACAGATTCTTAATTCTGTGTCCAGCTTCAGATAAGCAGTGTACAGTGGGGGGGGTGCAGCAGGCACATTACATGGGAACAGAGCACATTACATGGGAGCAGAGCACATTACACAGGAACAGGGCACAATACATGAGAGCTGGGCAAATTACATGGGACTAGGGCATAATACATTGGGGCAGGACACTTTTAATGGAGGCAGGGCATAGTGCATGGAGGCAGGGCACATTACATTGGAGCAGAGCATATTACATAGGAACGGGACACATTATGGGGCACACAGCAGGGCACATTACATGGGAAGAGGACACATTACATGTGGGCAGGACACATTATATGGGAGCAGGGCACATTTTGGGGCACACAGCAGGGCACATTACATGGGAACAGGGTACATTATAAGAGAACAGAGCACATTACATGGGAGCAGAGCACATTACACAGGGACGGGGCACATCACATGGGACTAGGGCATAATACATTAGGGCAGGGCACATTTAATGTAGGCAGGGCATAGTACATGGAGGCGGGGCACATTACATGGGAACAGAGCACATTACATAGGAACGGGACACATTATGGGTCACACAGCAGGGCACATTACATTGGAAGAGGACACATTACACGTGGGCAGGGCACATTATATGGGAACAGGACACATTTTTGGGAACACAGCAGGGCACATTACATGGGAGCAGGACAGGTTACATGGTTAACAGGGTACATTATATGGAAACGGAGCACATTACATGAGAGCAGAGCACATTACACAGAAACAGGGCACATTACATGGGACTAGGGCATAATACATCAGGGCAGGGCACATTTAATGGAGGCAGGGCATAGTACATGGAGGCGGAGCATATTACATGGGAGCAGAGCACATTACATAGGAACGGGACACATTATGTGGCACACAGCAGAGCACATTACATGGGAAGAGGACACATTATATGTGGGGAGGACACATTATATGGGAGCAGGGCATATTTTGGGGCACACAGCAGGGCACATTACATGGGAGCGGGACACGTTACATGGGAACAGGGTACATTATATGGAAACAGAGCACATTACATAAGAGCAGGGCACATTACATGGGACTAGGGCATAATACATCGGGGCAGGGCATTTAATGGAGGCAGGGCATAGTACATGGAGGTGGGGCACATTACATGGGAGCAGAGCACATTACATAGGAACAGGACACATTATGGGACACACAGCAGGGCACATTACATGGGAAGAAGACACAGTATATGGGAGCAGGGCACATTTTGGGGCACATAGCAGGGCACATTACATGGGAAGAAGACACAGTATATGGGAGCAGGGCACATTTTGGGGCACATAGCAGGGCACATTACATGGGAGCAGGGCACTTTATGGGTCATACGGCAGGGCACATAGAAGGGCACATTATGGGGCACACAGCAGGGCACACTACAGTACCAAAGATTTCTTTCATAAGAAGAGTGATGCAGGGAAGCGGCTGTGATGAGTCCTCTTGTGGTGTGCTGTTCCCTGCTGGACCTTCCTCTCCTCCCTCATCCATCGCTTGTGATGTCACATACAAGCACCTGGGATGGATGGGGAAAGGGGGGCAGGAAACAGTGCGCCACAACCAGCGTTATCACAGCCTGCATAGCTCTTCATGTTTTGGAAGAGTGGAATGCAATCTACCTATCAGCTGCCTGTGATTGATGGATAGATCACTGCAGAACCCCTTGGGACCTCTCTTGGAATCCTGTTTGAGAAAACCTGCTCTAGATCATGTTAAGAAACTTATGATAAACATGGCAGTAATGCTGTCATATCATCAACAGCCTTTAAAGGTTCTGGCACTTAATTATTAAATGTTAAATGTAGGGCTTAGCTCTGTGTCAGAGCAGAAAATGAAGCCTATGTGAACAGCGCTCAGCATTGGATGCTCACCAGGCACACCAAAACACAATGTGACAGATCTGTGTATTTGTGAGCCTACCCTTCAGAAATATTAAGTACCCGGTATGTGTACAGTTTAATAATGTGAGGGGTTCAAATAGCAACCCAATTCAACAAGTGAATTAATTTGGAACATTTCTGATACTAGTCAGAAAATGGTACAGTGCTCAAGCTAGAAAAGCTCACTCAATTTGCTTTCATTTTAGTTAAAAAAAAAATGCTTTGTTACAAGAATAAGCAGGGCTATCAGAATACTTCTGGACAAATTGTATCCTTTTGCCAGTCAGTGTTTGTATCTTCCATGCCTATGCCCATGCACATACGTATACTTGGTGTCTCCATGTTATCACGTAGGCAAAAATCTGATCCTAGGACTACCGGCCTGCTTAAACATAGGCTGCAGAACAAGAACTCCTAGGTACTGGATTTCCGACAACTCAAGGAATTTGCATTTAAATACTATAAATAGGCCATTTTTGTTGTTTTGGGTAGGGTAAGGAAAGGGTTAAACCCATATCAGGTTATTTCTTCCTGTTTGTGTCCCACTGGGGAGATTTTCCTTTCCTGTTTTGAAGATGCAGGAAAATGAGGGGAACGGGAACAAATCTCTCCACAGTGAGTGGAAATCTCCCTTTAGATAGTTGTCGCCTCAACATCTGTTATTATTGGATGATCTACCCTTAGCTCTTGCTCTGGTAACAACATTTTTGGATTTCCCCTCACTTTTTGTCTTGGAGGCAATGGTCACCAGAACTAAAAGAGGGGTGAATCTCCCCAACTGAGAAACGGATGGAAAAATAAAATGAATAGAGGGTTTAACCCCCCCCCCCCCCTACACTATACAAAATTAATTTAAAAAAAAAATCTTTACATACACTTTAAGCAGGGTCTATGTGTTGCCTAAGTCAGTTTAAACAGAAAATCTTCACGTGTAACTGTAATGTACCTTTAAATCCTTTCGTTCTGAATAATATTAAGTAACCTCACTGTTTTTGATTATCTTGTCCTGTTATATTGTCTCATGTACTCCCCATGTAGTTGAACTTGATATGTATATTACATTCCTTGTACTTGCAGAAGGGGAATGTCTCAGTCCTACTAGCAATGGCCCAAGCATTCATGATTCTAAAGCAAACACCCAGAGCAAGAAACCAGTTAAAGCTTTTGACCAAAGCTACCTGGACAATAGAAGATGCTGAAGATCTTGAGAAGAGCTGGTTGCTGCTTGCAGATATATATATCAAATCAGGAAAATACGACATAGCTACAGAACTGCTGAAACGCTGCCTTAACTACAATAAGGTTTGTTATTTGCAAACTAGTATTAAATAAACCTTTTCATAAACTGTGTGGGTTACAGAGTGTCCCCCCCTATTCCTAGCTCATTTCATTTATGTTATATACACACACTACAATAAAGAGGATCTTCGCCCTGTTTTAATTTTTTTTTTTAAGTCAGCAGCTAAAAATACTGTAGCTTCTGACTTTTAATAAAAGGACACATACCTGTCCAGGGGTCCAGCGGCGTGCTCACCCGAACCGCTTCTTCCTCAGTATTCCCGTCTCTGGCGCCGACATGTTTATTTTTCATCAGCCAGCTGTGATTCCTTGCAGTTTTACATCCTTCTGCCCTCTGCCACGCTGAGCTTTATGAATGATCCCGCAGCGTTCTGGGACCTGAGATGTGTCCCAGAAGGTTGCGGGGGGGGGGGGGGGGGAGAAACTTCTGGTGGATCACTGCAGCGGTCCGACCAAAAGTAGGAGCGGGTACCTGTCAAACCAGGTACCTGTTCAACCTCCCCACCAGTGGAAATCTACAGCTGAAGGTACAAGCATGTTACAAGAATTATTAGGGTGTGTTCACACATTGCCATTTTTACCTTTAATAAGAAGCACCTGCTGTCACTTCCTGATTCCTTGTGATGTCCACTGAGGATGGAGGAAGTAAACCCTCAAGACATGATGTGGTCAGAGGCAAACCTATCCGCCACAAACATTACATGCGTGCACACACAAGGCCCAGCACAGTGCTCACTGCAGCAAACTCCACACAGCAGTTCACACTATACACAGAGCTGCAGTACTATTACTGTGCATTAAAGTGTTTCAGTGTGGGGAAGGGTCAGAACCTCTACTAGCATTTTATAATTGCTTGTGCATCCACTGGAGAGATACACTTTCCTTTCCTGTCCTGGTGACTGCTGTTGTTTTTTGAAAACAATGAAAAAGGTTCTGATGGGTTTCTGTAGTTCCACTGTTTATAAATCTCATTTTTTTAAGGCTGTAAATAGTGTGAAATGCTTAAATTATGGTGCCAAATGTTTAATTTATTTACCGTACATGAATTTGATTTGCATTTACATATACCCATTTAAATTTGCTGTTATTTACTGTATTGTGAATATGTTCATGGTATGTTACTGTAAAGTAACTGACATATGCTTCTTTTAGTCTTGCTGCAAAGCATATGAATACCTGGGTTTTATTATGGAGAAGGAACAGTCATATAAGGATGCTGCAGTTAATTATAATCTTGCCTGGAATTATAGCAGTCAGTCCAGCGCAGCTGTAGGTGAGTGTAATGATCTAAATGAAAATGTATTGGCTATTTTACATGTGCATCTGGTTTGTTCAGGTTTGGATATAGTAGGAAAGTTATTTTTTGGGGTTTTTTTTTTTTTTTTTTTGCTTTTTTCTGACTCATATTCTTGTGTAGGCCAACCCATCCAGATTTTCTATTTGTTTTAAAGGATCCCGGTAGAACCCCGGCTCAGTAGTACCCCTGTTCAGCAGGTTACCTGCTCAGTAGTACCACCAGCTCTGCTGATGCCGCACTCAGTAGTACCTCCAGCTTTGCTGATCCCCCACTCAGTAGTAACCCCCGGCTCTGCTGATCCTCTGGTTTGCTGATACACCTCTCTCCAGTCCCCGCTCGCCTCCCGCTATATTGCTCTCACGCTGCTCACTACATCTGACATCTCCTCCTCCAGTCACCCAAATCTGCTGATCCTCCGCCGCTCAGTCCTCTCTCTGGTCCCCGCTCACCTTCTGCTATAGCGTTCCCATGTTGCACACCACGTGTGCCATCTGCTAGCTGCTCCACTCCATTCCAGACCCCGCTCACCTTTCTGCTTCTCCACGCTGCACACCTAATGTGACATCTGCACCAGACATTTCCAGAATATATACACATGAACTGGAAGTGACTGCTGATGACCTCTTTGCAATTCGCTTGTTGGCTTCCCAGTGCATCCTGGGATATCTCATACCTGCAATACCTCCAAAACAAAGTGAAGCTAACACTGAATAAAAGCCCCTCAAAAGCTTCAGGTGCTGTAAGCAAACGTCATAGACTTCTATGACAGCTTTGGAGATGGTTTGAAGCACCAAGAAAGTGACATGGGGTATAATTTTTGAAGCAAAGCAAACACAACGTGTAAACAGGACTGTAAGCTAACCATTTTATTTAGTGGCAGGTGCTTTGTAAAAGCGTGTCCAATGCCAAATTTTGAAGCCAGTGTAAACAAGCCTTAATAGTGCTTTTTAAGACTACCTTTTTTTTGTGTGTGTGTGTGTGTGTGTGTCAGAAACAACTGTAGTTAATATTTAGCTGCTGGCCCCCAAATCCAATTTTTTTTTGTTTTATTACATATTTATTTTCTTTTATATAGTTTGATAATTTTCTGCTAGGTTAGGGAAAAAAATAGGGTTTTTTAAATAGTGTTTTGTTTTTTCTGGGCCGGGGGGGGGGGGGGTATATTTTATTTTTATCTTTTGCTGGGACCATTATTTTTTCTCTAATTTTGGGGTCTGTGGTGTAAACTTAATGCTGACACAGGAAAAGTTGCCCTTTGTAGCACATTACTGAATATTTGTGTGGTAAAGTATTTTTTTTTCATTACCCCTATTGTAATGGCTGCCTTTACATTTAGTCAATTTCTTTTATTCAGTTTTATAGAAATATAAATTAAGTAAATATTAAATAAGGTAGGCCTAAAGGGAAAGGAAGAGGTTAGAGGGTGCACAGTGGTCAGGCTGCAACATCTATAAAAAAGACATCATGTCAGCCCTGTGTGGCTGTGAAGAAGGTAGTCAAGTGGCTAACAAAGCCTTCCTCTTCTTCCTCTCTTCCTTTTCTGCTAATTTCACCATAGCCTCGAAAACTGGCAATGAGGAGTTGGCAAAATGATATCGCAATCAGTGACTTGCTGCGGGAGGTAAAGGTCCCCAAGGCGGTGCCCAGCACCCCATGCCCTTTTTGACAATAGCTTGCCTTCTAATTTTGAAAATAGCAAGAATTCAGTAACAAGATAAGCCCCTCCATAGACCCTATTAGTGCCCATCAGTGCTGCCTATCAGTGCCACCTATTATCGCTTATAAGTGCTGCCTATCAGTGCTCATCAATTCCGCCTATCAGTTCCTCCTATCATCGCTTGTTAATACTGCCTATCAGTGCTCATCAATGCTGCCTATCAGTGACC
Source organism: Aquarana catesbeiana (assembly GCF_042186555.1). Lineage (NCBI taxonomy): Eukaryota > Metazoa > Chordata > Amphibia > Anura > Ranidae > Aquarana > Aquarana catesbeiana. Next base: position 102,380,865 of record NC_133328.1, read on the forward strand.
ATTGGTGCCACCTCAATGGTATCTATCAGTGCCACCTATCGGTGCTGCCTATCAGTGCTCAATGTCCACCAGTGCTGCCTATCGGTGTTCATCAATGCCGCCTATCAGTGCCCATTGGTGCCACCTCAATGGTGTCTTTTAGTGCCGCCTATCAGTGTTCATCAATGCCGCCTATCAGTACTGCCTATCAGTGCCACCTATCAGTGCTCATCAATCCCACCTATCAGTGCCCATCAGTGTCACCTATCAGAAGTCAGGTTTGAAGCTCACAAGCTCACACTTCCCGCAGAGCACACACAGGAGGAGAGCGGTGGGGGGAAAATGAGCAGATCAGCTGTCTCCTCTCTCATCCCATGCGAAAGAAGATGGAGAGGGAGGGGGAGGACGGGAGGCAGTATTCGATAGAACACCGGCTCTGAGCTGTATGAGAGACACGCTTTCAGCTCAGAGCCGTGCGATTGGCAACCCAGCTGGGCCCCCCAACAGTGGCGGAATGACAGGGCCCTGTCGCAAGTGCGACTGTTGTGACCCTAGTAGTTCCGTCACTGGTAGCAAACCTGCAATTTCAGACAGTGTGTATCTTGTGTTTAGCTGCCATTGAAAATGTACACTTTTTTTAAATATACATTGACATTTCCCATGTTTTCAGGTTTTAGGCTTGCATTTAACTATTTAAAGGACAAGAAATATGTGGATGCCATAGATATTTGTCATAAGGTAAGCGTGGAAAATAAATTTGTATTCTGGAAAAACTTGGTAATGTACAGTGTGTAATTAAAGGTTTTCTTTATTCTAGGTTCTTAAAGATCACCCCACATATCCCAAAATTAGAAAGGAAATACTGGAAAAGGCTCAAAGCTGTCTGAAGCCATAATTTTCATTATGGTGTATATGCCCATCTGTTCTGCTGCCAGGCTTTTCTTCATTTTTTTATGTGTTCAATTTTTGTTTTTAAGTTTTGGTCCTAAGCATGTGTCTTATATATTGGCATAATTTCTAAATCAAATCTGATTCGTTAAATAAATTGTATTTTACATATTTAAGTTGATACTGTTATTGCCTTAGTGAATGTACATATAAAAAAAGAAAATGTTTTTATATACACTGTGTGTGATGTATGTATGTATGTACAGTATCTTACAAAAGTGAGTACACCCCTCACATTTTTGTAAATATTTTATTATATCTTTTCACGTGACAACACTGAAGAAATTAAATTTTGCTACAATTTAAAGCAGTGAGTGTACAGCTTTAATAACAGTGTAAACTTGCTGTCCCCTCAAAATAACGCAACACACAGCCATTAATGTCTAAACCACTGGCAACAAAAGTGAGTACACCTCTAAGTGAAAATGTCCAAACTGGGCCCTATGAGCCATTTTCCCTCCTCAGTGTCATGTGACTTGTTAGTGTTACAAGGTCTCGGGTGTGAACGGGGAGCAGGTGTGTTAAATTTGGTGTTATCGCTCTCACTCTCTCATAATGGTCACTGGAAGTTCAACATAGCACCTCATGGCAAAGAACTCTCTGAGGATCTGAAAAAAATTATTTTTGCTCTACATAAAGATGGCCTAAGCTATAAGAAGATTGCCAAGACCTTGAAACTGAGCTGCAGCACGGTGGCCAAGACCATACATCGGTTTAACAGGACAGGTTTCACTCATAACAGGCCTTGCCATTGTCGACCAAAGAAGTTGAGTACACGTGCTTAACATCATATCCAGAGGTTGTCTTTGGGAAATAGACGTATGAGTGCTTCCAGCATTGCTGTAGAGGATGAAGGGGTGGGGGGTCAGCCTGTCAGTGCTCAGACCATACGCCGCACACTGAATCAAATTGGTCTGCATGGCTGTTATCCCAGAAGGAAGCCTCTTCTAAAGATGATGCACAAGGAAGCCTGCAAACAGTTTGCTGAAGACAAACAGACTAAGGACATGGATTACTGGAACCATGTCCTGTGGTTTTATGAGACCAAGATAAACTTATTTGGTTCAGATGGTGTCAAGCGTGTGTGGCGGCAACCAGGTGAGGGCTACAAAGCAAGTGTGTCTTGCATATAGTCAAGCATGGTGTTGGGAGCGTCATGGTCTGCATAAGTGCCGCCGACACTGGGGAGCTACAATTACTGTACATGTACTGTGACTTACTGATGCAAAACATGATACCCTCCGTTCGGAGACTAGGCCGCAGGGCAGTATTCTAACATGATAATGACCCCAAACACACCTCCAATGGCCACTGCCTTGCTAAAGAAGCTGCAGGTAAATGTGATGGACTGGTCAAGCATGTCTCCAGACCTAAACCCTATTGAGCATCTGTGGGTCATCCTCAAACAGAAGGTGGAGGAGCGCAAGGTCTCTAACATCCACCAGTTCTGTGATGTTTTCATGGAGGGGTTGTAGAGGACTCCAGTGGCAACCTGTGAAGCTCTGGTGAATTCCATGCCCAAGAGGGTTAAGGCAGTGCTGGAAAATAATGGTGGCCACACAAGATATTAACACTTTGGGCACAATTTGGACATTTTCGCTTAGGGTGTACTCCCTTTTGTTTCCAGCGGTTTAGACATTAATGGCTGTGTGTTGTTATTTTGAGGGGACAGCAAATTTACACTGTTATACAAGCTGTACACTCACTACTTCGCATTGTAGCAAAGTGTAATTTCTTCAGTGTTGTCACATTAAAAGATATAATAAAATATTTACAAAAAATTGAGGGGTGTACTCACTTTTGTGAGATACTGTCTGTATGTATGTATGTGTGTATGTATGTATGTATATATGTAGCAGAGCGTCCCAGAGAGAGCCAAGAAAGGTCCTGTTCAGGATTTATACGTCTCCCAGGCTCCTCTCATACACGTTCAGGGATCTCTGATCCATGATCCAGTTCGGATCTTGGTCCCCTCCCCCCAGGTTAATTTAAACTCACCTGAGACAGACAGTCAGTGCTTTCTGCCTGGGAAACTCAGACAACACTGGTCTGTGAGAGCAAAAGGTTGGTTAAAGCTATCAAGCTGCACATGTGGAAGCTTATTCAGCCTGGTAGTGAAGGCCTGTATTTTGTAGAGTTAGTGCCGAGGCACGGCTAGGTTTTTGTTTTGCTATTTTTGTTATGTTTGTTTTCTGAAACACTGTACAGCACCTATATATAAAAGACTTGTATATATCAAAAATAAACACGGCATTGTTTGTCACTACCTCACTGGATTTGGTATCTGTGCCTGAAAGACTGCTTATCCCAGGGAGTTTTGTACCTGCTACCTGTCCCCCAGCTTACAAAATATATATATTGTGGCAATGCGAGCCCGTGCCACTGTGTGATAAGGCAGTTTAGGCCAGGTTTTGTAGGAAGCAAGCACACTAATGGCACAGGTGTGTGCTGGCGTCATATGAGAGACAGAATTAGAGGTCAGTGCCTCACCCTCCCGAGGGGGTGAGTGTGTAAAGGCAGCAGTCAGAGGTGCTTGTCAGCACCATACTGTCCATGTCAGGATGGATCAAGGCCCGAGCCTGAAAGCGCCCATGGGGGAAAGAGCAGCTGGGAACCTGCAAGGAAAGAAGCAGAGCTGAGGTGCAGCTCCCCTCCAGGCTTTATGCAGTCAAGGTTCTCCTTAGAGCCACAAAGAAGAGCGTTTTCTTTGCAGCTCCAGAAAGACTGCCTTTTCAAGAGGTCATCACCACTGTGCCAGAGGAGGAAACCAAACAGAGGTGTCCAGCCTATCCTGGGCTTAGACCTTGACATCAAATCTCCATCTGACGGTACAGGTCCTGGAAAGGATCGGTTAGGAACTTAACCATCAGAAGTCAGCCCAGTTCTAATGTAGTGTCTAATGTATTTGGGCTTAGTCCTGGATACAGCACAGACCAAAATGTTGCTTCGACAGAAGTCCCTATCCTTTCGCTGTCAGGCATGATAGTACTGGGGAAGATGGTGGACATTTTTGATGTGGTTCTATATGCCCAGTTTTATTCAAGGGGTATTACATCTCAATATCCTGTGAGTGTGGAACTAATATCAGAAATCCCTATATTTACCCATACACTTGGCTCAGAAAAAACAGGTTGGCTCTGGAATGGTAGATCTCAATAGAGAGGCTGGATGCCGGAAAATTCTTCCTTATGATGAGGGTAGGTTTTGACATTGGATTCCAGCTTACTGGACTGGGAAGGTATTCTGGAGAACCACTTGGTTCAGGGAACATGATGGTTGGAAGAACAGAGGCTGATGATCAACATTCTAGAACTTTGGGTGATTTGTCTAGCTGTTCAGTATTGGCCTGCCTCTCTTCAAGGTCTCCCTGTAAGAGTGCAGTCAGACAATGCCACCTTCCGGGCAAAGTTGAGTACACAGAGATACACACTGCTGCCTCACAGAGAGCAGCTGTGTTAATTTGAATGTTTTTTTAAGACTTTTTAATTCCTCGTGTTTTGCTTTAGCCTTCGGTTTTAACAATAAAGCCTCTATATACTGCACTATAAAAGCCTTTTTATCTTTTTGTATGATATTTAGGAGATTGGCTGGCGGCTTGGACCGGTAGTGTTGGATCCAGTGATTGAGCAGCGTTTCTTCTGGATGTCCAAGTGGCTGACAGGCAAAGGGAGACATAGATGAATGAGACATTATCAGCTACAGCAGGTTTTCTGTAGTGAGGAATACATTTCTATGAGTACAATATACCTCTGTTTGGGTTATTGAGTTTGGTAAGGGTGCTACTTACTTTAAAGCAGTAGTAATCTCCTCTTTTTATCTGGTTCCTACAGGTAAGCCTATAAAAAGGCTTACCTGGAGGTACAGTAAATATCTCCTAAACGTGCACCATCTATGAGATTTTTCAATGTGTTGCAGCCGGTGACCTCACCAGCGCATGCGCACTGTGCTCTCAATGGACAGTACACTTAAGGATGCCACCCGTTGAGCATGTGCCTCGATCATGGCTCATGTGTGCATGTGCGGGAGTGACGTCATCGCAGCTCAGCCATTCAAACGGTTTGAGCCCATGAACCCGGAAAGAAGACCGGGTAAAAATTGGTAGACTTTCTCAGCCACCAACAGCTGAACTTGGGTGAGTGGAATTGTAGCGATTTCTCTGAGGTGGGAATGTGGATCTCTTGATATCCAGATTCAACAATAAGCTGGAGATGTTTATGTCCCAAACCAGGGATCCTCAGGCATTTGCATTGAAATGCCTTAGTGTCTTTTTGAGATCAGCTCTCCCTAATGTATTACTTTCCTCTACTGCAGCCTCTTCCTCTCTTGTTGTGCAGTATAAAGGTGGAAGGCATTCTAGTGATTCTAATTACAACAGTTTGCCCATGGAGAGTGTTCATCCATACTTGCTGCAGGGTGTGAGGTACCTGTGATAGGTAGTGTCCGAAGTGGAGCGTCTGTGCTGAGGATTCCCGCTAAAATTTAGGCAGATCAGGTTGGCAACAGATCAGGCAAATCAGTACGCGATTGAAATCCAGAGTGGTCAGGCAGGCAAAGGTCATACACGAGCTGGCGGTGAAGTACAAAATCAGCAGGCTAGAGAGTAGTCAGGAATTCAGGCAGAAGTTCATATACGGTATTCAGAGTCACGAAGCAGTCACAACACCCAGGGAGCTAGTCCACACAAACGGGCACTGAGAGATAGGAAGTGCTGCTATTTATGGGCTGCTTTGATTGTAGATTGTCCACAGCTGGCAGCAGGTGGGGCTTGTGAGTCCAAGGTAATGCATCAAACTGAGAGAACATAGCCATAACTCCAGAGCTCTTCTGTGGCACAACAAGTAAGACTGCAGCTGTGGGACCCGGAACATCCCTGTTCGAATACACCCAGGTACATGACACAGGGTTCAATCTTCCATCCTACTGTACAGTCACTGGCTTTGATGACATGGCTGTTGAAACTCACATCCTAAAAGCACAGGGGCATCTCTGACTTTGTAATTCCTACCACTCTTATGGCAAAAAAATGCCCTGTACACACGACCGGTTTTGCCGTCGGAATAAACTCTGAAGGTTTTTATGACAGAGTTCCGACGGAATTCCGCTCAAGCTGTCTTGCATACACACGTTCACACCAAATTCCGACCGTCCAGAATGCGGTGACATACAACACGTATGACGGGACTAGAAAACGGAAGTTTAATAGCTAGTAGCCAATAGCTTCCGTCTCGTACTTGCTTCAGAGCATGCAACGTTTTTGGTGCGTCGGAACAGCATACAGACGAGCGTTTTTTCCGATAGTAATTTGTTCCATTGGAAAAATATAGACCATGTTCTCTATCTAAGTCTGTCTGAATTTTCGACAGAACAAGTGCGATGGGGCATACACACGGTGGAATATATGATGAAAAGCTCCCATCGGACTCTTTCTGTCGGACATTCCGCTCGTGTGTACGCAGCATAAGTCAGCCTCCAGGAAGGTGAGTCATGGAAGACTTATTTTACTTGATGTGAAGCACGCAAGTTTCATCCTTGACTGTATGTCATGGGACTCATTTTGGCCTTGCTTCAGTCTAGTGTGGCCTTAAGTACAATCATGGGGCAAATCTCAGCCTTGGTCATTCTGTTTCAGAGACCAGTTGCATCTCATTCCCTGATAAAAGCCTTTGTTTAAGATGTCACACACATTGTTCCACCTCTGCGCCCCCCTTTGTCTCAGTGCACCTTAAATTGGGGTGTTGTTGTTGACTGCACTCTCCTGCAAGGAACCTTTCCTTATTCTTCACCAGCATAATGTGGTTTTTAGGCCTCGGCCTTCTTTTTACCTGAGGTAGTTTTCTTGTTCCACCTGATTCAGGAAAATGTTTTTGCCTAATCCTAAACTCCTAAGGAAAGGGTGATTTTGTTCAAGCTGTTCAGTTTTATCTGAAATCTACAGCTTCATTTTGACAGTCTAATTCTCTGTTTGTTCTACCTGAGGGCCCTTGCAAGAGTCAGGCTGCATCTCATTCCACTATTTATAGGTGAATTCGTTATCTCATTTTGCAGGTCTATGGTTCATGGGCAAGATTCTTCCTTTCTCGGTCAAGGCCAATTCCACCACAAGTGTCAGTGCTTCCTGGCCTATTCGGCATCAAGCTTCTGTGGTTCAAGTTTGTGAGGCTGCTACTTGTCCTCTATTTACACATTTACTAAGTTTTGCTGGGTGGATGTGCAAACACATGTTTTGGGTGAAAGGTCTTGCGGGCGACATTGTAGTGGAGTTCTCTCCTATTCTGTTTTGTTTTTTGGGCATGGTTTACTTTGTTGCCCATCCTTGTTCAGTGTTTCTATAAAATGCCCTGTGTCCTGTGATGTACAATTAAGAAATTAGGATTTTTGGTTTACCTGTAAAATCCTTTTCTTGAAGTACATAACAAGACAAAGGGATCTCTCTCCCCTTTGTGTTCCTTATTGCTTACTAAAAAACTGAGGTTTGGTGAGCTGGGAGGGGTTTTGCCTCTTTTTTTTGGCCAGTGTCCATTCATCTGCCTTTTTTTGGCCGGTGGTCATTCACCTGAAGGTAGCAGCATAGCCCAAGTAGTCATGAATATGAAGAATCCCTGTGTCCTTAATTACTCCAAGAAAATAATTTTCCATGCAAACCACAATCCTAATTTATTGAGAACAGAAAGCATATTATAACAACCACAGTGCCATAAAGGCCATACAAGGCAAATGATCCATAAAAATAGTAATAGGACATGTGCAGAAATCAATAGAAGGGAAAAAAAATGCACAGTGACAGCCAGCCAATGCTTTAAATAGAATTCAGAAATGTAGTGTTTAAATGACTGGTCGCCAATGCCTGCACTCCTTGAACGGGGACTGCTTGTGTAATAGCCAATCTGTAGCTTAAGTATGCAACACTAAAATCCTGCCTGCAGGGGGTGGAGTTGGTCTGTGCATCTTAGGCTGGTATACAATTTATACCTTTTAGATTTACCAAAACCACAGAATATGAGGTCAAACCTAAATACTTTCAATTTGTATGCAACCAGGCAGGCACTTGCACTACATGGTAGAAGGTACTGTAAATCAAAAGGAAATTGAACAAGAAAATTGTATAATGTATGGCCAGCTTTACTGCTCCTATACCTGCCCCTCCAAACCCATAGCGTGTGATAGACCTTGCAGCTATAGGGCAGTGACATAGGAAAAAAGAACTCCTTTGTCACCACCCACACAAATACCATAACACATCACATGTGGGACATGTAGTTTTATTAGGTGAAAAAAAAATGAGCTCAACTTTGGGTGCAGTAGTAGCTTCAAATTGAATTCAAGCATCATGAAGTAGCATTCTGCCACTAGTCCTGGTAACCAGAGGTCAGAGTAACAGGAAGTGATGGATAATTCCTAATATAGGAATAGAGATTGCAATGGAAACACTGTACAGTGGTTCTAATGGTAGAAGGTTTTTTAACCTAATGCATTCTCTGTATTAAGGTCTCAATCCAACGATGTGCACAAGAGCAGAGGCTCTCTCGGCTCTCTCCCTCCTCACTGGCTCAGACACAGCACCGCGAGCCAATGGTGAATGTTTAAAATCACTTTAACTTTAGTAAAATGGCAAAAGGATTGAAACAAGTTTTTATTGCTCTCTGCGCTAATTCTTGTTCTAGTGCCACAGGGGTAAAACATAAAGTAGCAGGCAGAAGTAAAATAAACCCTAACATATGTTATAACCATTCCCCAGAATGTGGCTTTACAACACTAATGTGTGTCATTATAAACATGTAAAGGGATGCTTAGAGTATTTTGGCATCTTTACTTCCAACATAGTATATAACTTGGATCCTGTTTTGTAATAGGGCAGGGTATTGATTGCTGGGTAGAAGAGAAGCTCTGCTGAGGTAAGCTGGCCATAAACTGATCTAAGTTTAGCCTCTCCACCAGGAACCAAATGAATTTCGATCAGTTATTTAATCGACTTCTATTGAAGTGACATGTTGGAAAATTTTCTGACAATCGGCAATTGCATCCATTCAGGAGTCGGGGTGGGGGAATTCCTCCATCCACCTTTTTTGTGTAGATGGAGGAAAAGTTGTGATAAAAGTCTAATAGCCTTAAGCAAATGAGCTCTTGTTATCCACATTTGCAAAGTAGGACTCATGTTTAAATTATGAAGTTGAAAAAATCGATTCCATGGAGTGGGAAATGTTACAGTAAAGGGCAATGGTGTTTTTTGGTGTTGACTCCACCTGTTACACACAATAATAAAACAACACCTGGCCTAAAGGTAATGTGAATACGTAAAGAGGAGTGACACTGGCTACAGAAACGTTGAGCTTGCAGAGATGGTCAAAACCACAAGAGAAGCGGCGCCTTTCCAGAGCATGTGGGGTGGAACTGACTAGTTCTGACAACCTTTTTAGTGAAAATTAGAGGTTCCCCCCAGGGGACGTCTAGAAATATATGATGTCCTGCCTGTTGGGAGAGGCACAGCTGGAATTGGAGGAGCTTGTGACCTGCTGGGGTTCTGTCCTCGAGGCAGGAAACATGTAGAGTTGGGCAAACCGAGAGAAGAGCGTGCCTCAAGAGTTTGAAAAACCCATCTGGGAAGCCATGATGAGAGGTACCACAAACACCATGTTCACCACAGGTTAAAAGTACATAGTCCCCCCATTATCTTTCCAAATTGTCATAGCTTCCTCATGTCCCCCAGAAAGTCCAATCTGCCACAGCATATAGCATGTGAAGCACACCTTCAAATTTTTCTATAGCTGTAGGGTTTCCTTCCAATTTCTTCAGAAATGGTGTGTATGGGTAGAGCTCTGAAAAGTGACATTACCCATTTTATATAACAGACAATATGGGTAACAACTTGTTCTTTCTCTTTCTTTATCCAATCTGATGAATAATTTATATTATCCTATTACTCTATCGGGACCTCAGCAGGAAGCATTTCCCAGCCTAGCACGGTTGATAGGCTGAACTGCTTGTATTATTTGACCTATTAATTCTCCATATATATCTATGGAAAATGAACAAATTCATACATGATACAGTAGGTCTGTGGCTTGAACCTTCTAATCCAGCCTTTCCTTGAAAGCTAGGATCCCCCAGAGGTTTGTAGGGATTCCTTGAGTGGTGCTGAATTGATATCCGACTTACCTTGACCATCAATGTAAGATAGCAGTTTACCACTGTAAAGGGACACTATGCTAACAACTATTGTAAGGAGGCATGTCTTTACTGACAATTAGCGTAAGGGTATGTTCAACTCTTCATAGATTGTATTTATTTTTTTATTATTATTATTATACAGAATTTATATAGAGCCGACAGTTTACGCAGCGCTTTACAACATTTTTTGGCCATTATCATTATTTGTTTCATGTCATAATTATTATTGTAAATAATGATGCCCTATAAATGAGGGGATGTTTGATTATGATCTGGTCTCAGGTTATTAGATACTCTAGGTATGACATGTTATGCAGGTTATGTGTTATTTTATTTTTTCCTTTATCTTCAACTTACTGATCACACAAATGTACGATGAACTGTAGATATCATTTTTCTTAGCAGAGGGTTCCCGAGAGCCTACAATTATTGCAAAGGGTTCCTCCGGGGTACCAATGTTGAGAAAGGTTGCTCTAGTAGATAATTGATAGGAGTTCATCATGAACAAAGACCGATGACAACAGTGACTTGGTCTGTCACAACCATGCCAGAGTCAGAGGCAGCTGATAGGGTCCTTACCTTTAGAGATCGCATGGTTGGGGTTTGAACCCTTCCTTCCTCTATCCACTTTGGGTAAAGTTGATGCTTAATCCCTTCACTTATAATCCCTTGTAATGATTTCATAAATTTAAACCATTAACATATCTTGTTAAGTTATCCAAAGCTTTTCTTTTTTTTTCCTCTAAATGCTAGCAGCAGAAAAGAGAACCTAGTACCAGCTGTTCTATTAATAACACTGAATTAACCTTATTGTTCAGGTGAACTGTGAGTTAAAAAGAGCCACAGGGAGTTATGAAGCCGTGTGTACACTTAATTGGCTTTGATGCTATAGTTTATGTAATTGGTGCAGGATTGCACCATTGGAAGAATGTAGATGTTCCTGTGTGTTCTCAGCCAGTTAGAGATCGTTCACACTAGTAGCGGTACTGTGCACTCGTGGCACTTCCCAATGGAAGAAAAATTCATGTTAAAAGTAAAAGCCATGTAAAGAGTACATATATTCATTTCATCGTTATTTTAGATAAACGGCTTGATCAGATGCTTTACAATCTGGCAAAGGATTGTAAACAACAAACCAAAACTGGAAGTGACACAATACTTGTTGCTTTTCTGACGCTATAGAGGGGCGAATACAGATGTACCGCCTTTCCTCTTTGAGCAGCAGCAAATTAGCATTTCCGGGCTCTCTGGTGTGGTGGGCAGCGGCAGGAGGGAGGCTCCCTACCCCGCCCTGTGGAAGTGATCGAGCAGCTGTATCTGGATAGGGCGGTCTCAGAGGCGGCTCCCTAATTAGGCTAATTAGGCGGTCGCCTAAGGCCTCGCACTCACAGGGGCCTCGCGGCCGCCTAATTTGCCTGTTCTCAATCAGTGAAGTTGACGCCGGCGGCTCCGCCTACCCCCACTGGGACTCTGTGGCTTAGGAGCTGACGGACAAATCAGATACTGCCCGCAGCCTGAGGAATAGCGGCCTCATCACGGAGCGTCCCAGTCCGTGGGGCCTCATGTGTAAGTTTTGCCTAAGGCCTCACAAAGCCTAGAGCCGCCTCTGGGCGGTCTCATCACTTTTACAGGAAAGTCCACATTTTGAAACAGGGATCATAGCTACAGCTGCAGCCATGATACCAGTATAATCACTTCAACCCAAGGATGGGTAAGTCCAAAGGGCGTGAAGTGGCTAAATTGAAAGTTTCCCAAAACAGTTACATTCAAGGCATGCCATGAATGACAACTCACAGTTGCTGGTGCTCTCATCTGAACTGTCAAGCCATCAAATTGCTAGTGATATACCTGATCATATGTACCACACCATGGCAACTGAAGCTTACACCTAGGCTAAAATAGTAGCTTCCTTAGCTGTGTAAGTCAGGAGAGCAACAATTGTTTAGTGTCTTTTCTGGGTTCTGCAATTGCAGACTCGTTTGCTTTTCCCTGCATTCCACTGAGTTATGGGATATAGTGGATGGAAGAACACTGACCTTTGGCTGCATATTAATGCCTCCTCAGCCAATCCCTGGTCAGGTAAATGAGTTACCAGCAGGGGGCTGAAAGGGGTAGAAATAGGCTGGCACCCAGAACAGAGGTCTTTTGTTCCTGGGGGAGTAAGACCCAGCCTGAGGGCTGTGGCATCCCTGGGAGACTACCTGCAGCTGAAAGAATCCTTTTCTGGTTCCCAGCTCTTGCTTTGGCTGGGGGACCTCTTGCCTAGCTTCCTGAACATTGCGGAGAGCTCATCTAAGGATCCAGGACACATGCAAATCAAGCACAGAAACTGACTGATACTGCAGCCAGCTACAGAGTATTCAGGAAATAGTGAGCACCAGTCTCTTGGTCTTGGAGACTTTCTTTAGCTTGATTTGGGAGAGCTTATTCCTTGTACATCCAGGACTATACTCCTGTTTAAGAGTCCCTGTTTTAGTACCAGTTAACCTTCTCTTTAAGGTGGGTGCCTTCACCCTTAAGCAATAGTACAGATTTAATGTCCTCTACTACAAGTTGTTGAAGTTTATTGGAGTATCCCAGGCTCACCCTCACCTTATCCCAGTTCTCTAACAAAAAAAAAACACACAAAGACATTCTCTGACTCGAGTGACTGTGAAATACCATGTGCCTGGCTGCTGTGTGCCTTTTGGGGAATGGAACCTGGGACCAAACAGCCAAACCAGTCCTGGGTCTGTGCTATAGCTGTAAAAGAAAACGAGGGCTTAGTTCTAGTTCGAATGTATTATGTGTGTGTGGTAATGACTATTTTAGTGAATTTTTATATTTTAAAAAATTTGATTAGATAAACATTTGTTCAACTATTACAGGATGTACGACATTAACATTATATTTTAGGCCCATTGACAAAAACACAAACAAACAAAAGATTTCCTTGCACTTGTAAAAAAAAATGCATTGCCTAAGAATTTGCATTAAAAACAGAGGTTTAAGTTGCACAAATTTGCAAAGATATGTGGAAGCTGCACTGCCTTCTATAGGGGATCCTGTGGTCCTAACACTTATATTTGAGAGTCTCCATATTGGCGCATACAGTATCTCACAAAAGTGAGTACACAGCTCACATTTTTATAAATATTTTATTATATCTTTTAATGTGACAACACTGAAGAAATGACACTTTGCTACAATGTAAAGTACTGAGTGTACAGCTTCTATAACAGTGTAAATTTACTGTCCCCTCAAAATAACTGAACACACAGCCATTAATGTCTAAACCACTGGAAGCAAAAGTGAGTACACCCCTAAGTGAAAATGTCCAAATTGGGCCCAAAGTGTCAATATTTTGTGTGGCCACCATTATTTTCCAGCAATGCCTTAACCCTCTTGGGCATGGAATTCACCAGAGCTTCACAGGTTGCCACTGGAGTCCTCTTCCACTCCTCCATGACAACGTCACAGAGCTGGTGGATGTTAGAGACCTTGCACTCCTCCACTTTTCCGTTTGAGGAGGCCCCACAGATGCTCAATAGGGTTTAGGTCTGAAGACATGCTTGGCCAGTCCATCGCCTTTACCCTCAGCTTCTTTAGCAAGTCATCTTGGAGGTGTGTTTGGGGTCGTTATGTTGGAATACTGCCCTGCGGCCCAGTCTTCGAAGGGAGGGGTTCATGCTCTGCTTCAGTACATGAGTAAGCACTTGGACAAGTGTGAAACGCGTTAGCCTATGATCTGTACACTCTGTCTATGATGTCCTGTATCTGATGTGTTCCTGATTTTAAAATAAAGAAACTTGGATTATTACTTCCTGGAGTGCGGCTGTCCAGATCTTCGCGTTTGCACATAGTCTCTACTAGCATGAGCCAGCACCTGGAACCTCTCATCTCTGGAGAGCAAGATCAGCTTTACACCTGGTGAGACCTAAACTAGTGCGGGGATAACTTTTGTATTGCAAAGGCATTGAGGTAGTATGTAACTTAATGGAGCATGCAGAAATGCATATACTGCAACTCACAGTGACATATCAGGTGACATGTTTCAATCTGTGCTGCACGCATAGGTGGGAAAGTACTGTGCTTTCCAAAAATAAATGTTTTTTGCAAACTTTCAATTGCAATATGAAAGTTGTGCACATAAAAGTGTGCACATAAAAAATTAAATTGGGAGTGCAACCTGAAATGCAAAATGCAATAGGTTCCTGGTAGTAAAAGAGTTAAATATCAGCCCCAGCATTATTTTTTTTTTCTTTTTTTGAGGAAATCTTTTCTACTCTGCAGTGCACAGCAACAACCACCAGAGGGAGCCAGTGACCTATCGTATGAAGTTTGACCTCTTGTAACTTTTCGCACAGTACATCCATGTACACATCTCTTACAGATCTGTTGTGGTATTCCAGTAAGTCTTCTTTGTGGCTGCTTATAAATCGAGTCAAACCGAAAGCCTTGTCAGAAAAAGACATCTGCTATCACTTACTAGATTGCTTTACTAGATTGCTTTACAGAACATCTCTCTTTTTTTTTTACTTCTGTTTTATTTAAATGATCGCAGTTTTTTAGGCAGGAGACTGGGTGTGTCTTAAGACAAAAAATAAAGAAGAAAAGTGTTTGGCCTGTTTCCAAACTTTTGCCAGAGTAACTGGATCAGCAAATATAGTTTGTTTCTATAGTGATAGGCGGCTAACAAAATACTTAGTATTACATTGATTTTTCCATGAAGTGCTCCTGATATTCTACTACAAACTTTGTTTACTACTGGTGCTGACTATACACACGGAGACGTCATACAGTCCTAATTTATTTATTACCGTCATGTGTATAGTGCCTACAACTTACACCGCACTTTATATACTGCCCATTCACAGTCCTAGAGGAGCTTACAATCTAATGTTTCACATGCACATACTGTACTAGAGCCAGTTTAGACGGGAGCCAATTAACCTGCCAGCAAGTTTTTGGAGTGTGGGTGAAACCCACACAAGCACAGGAGAACATGCAAACTCCATGCAGATCCTGGGCAGGATTCAAGTAATTCCAGTGCTGCAAGGTAGAAGCACTAACCCCTAGGCCACTGTGCTGCCCCATTCCTAGCACTGGGGACAGTACTTACCATGAATGAAGGGTGTCCCTTGTGCTGGTGGTTGCTGTGTTAGGTTGAAATATTCTATCCTCGGCCCTTGGATACTCCTGCAATTAAAATCTTCTAGTTTTGCGGGGGTTTATATGAGTGGCAGCAACTGTGACAGGTACTTGCCTGCCCTGTTCCCCCCGCTCCTCCATTTATAGAAGCCATAATATCAGTTCCCGCAATGAAAAGCCCTCTATGAATGGAGGATGGGCAAATTAATTAAATGTCCACCTCCTCCATTCATATACTACGAACAGTTTGGGACTTTATGAGGGATGTCCCCTATACCCATTATTTATCCTTATTATTTAGCTACAATACTATACCAGCTGGTTATGTCTCTGTATAGATCACCATTGCATTCGCCCCTGAAGAGTTGGTATACCCCAATGAAGCACGTCGGGCCTACATAGAAACATGATGTCCATACAGATGATTTTATATGTTGTTTCACATTGTTCCACTTAAGACTTTTAAATACCATTCAGCCCTTCCAGTGGCCTATGTTGTATAGGACTTGCCTTTACCCCATGATATGCCAAAGTACTATGGAGTCAATAGGTATAGGTGGTTTTTAGCATGCCTTGCGTTTATGCAATCTTGTCTATGCACTTTTTGTCATTGAGTATGCTGTACATGACCTCATAAGTTACAGTAAAAATGTTCTTTGCAATGACTGCTTTTTGGTATACATACACATATACATACATACACTCTCATTTAAAGTCCAAAGACCCCCCTTTTTTTGTCTCCTCCATTCATAGAATGCTTTGCGGGAACCAATAGTACAGCTTGTATAAATTAAAGTGTCCCACTGGGGAGATTTTCCTTCACTTCCTGCCCCAAGGCCAAAACAGCAAGTGAGAGGAAATCCCTCCAAAGTGAGGAAATCACCATAACTAGTTTTAAGATTTTCTTTAACGTTCGGTGGTAACAGTCACCGGGACAAAAAGAGAGGGTGAATCTCCATAACAGGGGGTGCAGACAGCAATAAAAATCTGACAGGGGTTCTGATCCCTCTCCACTTTGTCCAATGCTAAATGTAACAGTTTTGCCCTTAGTTATACTTTAACCCCCACAGCTCCGGAAGATTACTGTTGCAGGGGCGTTGATGGGCAGAGGACAGGAGAAGTCAACCAAGCACTGAAGCCACCAGCAGTTGTCTCAACTGCTGGCGCTATGAGCATTGCTAATATCCAATTGAGCTCACAGAGCAGACACCCTGAATTATTTTGGGAGCCATTCTATATCTGTGCCCACCTCTATCATTGCATCACCATGACTAATTCATGGGAGCAGGGTTTTCTTTTCATTTTTCGGTGACTCAGATCTCCCAAGCTATAACACATGGAGGAGGAGTGGTTACAGCAAAAAAGTTTTAAATGCTTCCACAGGGGTATGACTGCTAAATTTGTGGAGGCCCTAAAACAGTCGAGGGTGTGTTTGCATTTGCATAAGTGTTCATTCCATCGAAACTTGCAAATAGATTCTGTGCAAAGACAATAAAAATGTTCTTGGACTATATTCTCTGCAGATCAAATGTTTCAATGGGATGAATACCACATTATGGCCACTAGATTGAGGTAAAGAGCATACTTTCCTATGATAATCAGCGCCATCTAGTGGCCCTAATACCACAAAATATAGCCTGAGAACATTTGACTTTGCCCCACGTGCACAGATTGACTAATTGCACTAGTTGACTAATGAAGGCTCAACTCCAGGCTCCATCCTCCCCTCTCCTGTGGACTTCCCCTTCAAGGCCCCCCCCCCCCCCCTAGCAGTGTTTTAATGTTTTGGGGACTTTTTAACATAACTTTTTCTGATGTTCTCTAGCTGCTCACATGACAACTGGGTTCTCTTCCAGTGAGGAGCAGTTCTGAAGGAAGCAGAGGGGGCTTAAAGCATTTGTTAACCTAAAAAAAAAAAATCCTGTTCCCTTAAAGCATGTTATACAGCACAGTGCTTTTGCTGTGAAATTTAGCCCCTTCTATCACCTAAAAAAATCTGGCTGATCCTGCCTGGCTATGTCCTCCCCATGTAAACTGACCACAGTATATCATGAGTGCTGAGCCCTGACACCATGGTCAGTTTAAGTGCCTCCAACATCCACAGCTCTCCTGTCCTCTCTCTTCCCTCCACTCCCTGCGTGTCTGCTCCTGTGTCAGTGCCCGCCCCTTCCCCTCTTGCTGCTAAAGTTACATTTAATGTTTTATACCATCATGTGTGTTTAATAACCCTATGTGCCCCATGTGTCTGTGTTTTATAAAAATAAGCCATTCTTTACCTTATCTCAGAGTGCCAATCGATGTTCACGTGACCTGCCGGCTCTCTCCTCCTCTCTTCCTCCTCGCCTCCCGACTGACGTCAGCAAGGAATCTCGGGCCCGCCCGCTGCAGCTGTCAGTTGGAGAGAGGAGAGAGCCGGTGGGTCACGTGAACAAAGACACAGAGGGACATAGGGTTTTTAAACAGACAGGATGGTATAAAGTGGCTTAAGCACTTTAAGTGCCTCTCTATGCATCAATACACTGTGCAGAGTTCCCTGCTGCTGTCAACCAAATCCTGTGAGGAGGGAGTGGGGGGGTGGGTCCAAGCTGTGCTGTGTGTGTCTATAGATGCACACAGCCTGGCACCTGAGTGAGGCTACAGGTGCACCCCCCATAAGAAGCGGCTTCCTATAGTGGCACACCAAGAAGCGGAGGAGCCAAGACCACCAACAGGGGACCTCAGAAGAGGAGGTTTGGGACCGCTATGTGCAATATCAGTGCACAGTGCAGGTTTGTAATTTTTATTAAAAAAAAATAACTTTACATTTACCCATACTGAGAAAAATACATACACTAACATTGCTTACCTTTGTTTCTGAAAATGCTATTTTCTTGGCTGTTCTACTGATCTAGTGACTCCAGTAGTTTAGGTCACTGACCTAAAACAAGCATAACAATCAGTTCTGACTTCACTAGTTTCATGCTTGTTCCAAGTGAGTGATTTAGAATATACTGGACAGTCATGAAACTAACAATTCCAGGAGGAGCTCAGCAAGGGCAGACTTTTCCTCCAAACACAGTTTGTAAGTGCAGGTTGCCTTAGTAAGTAAACCCAACAAAACAAATCATTGCGGGAGAAGAGAAGGGGCATGGAATGTTAAACCCAGCAGTGCTTTGGATGTTAGTAGAAGCTGTTGCTGCAATAGTGTAGAATAGATTATAGTGAAATTGATATATTAAACACTGGCATAGAATCCAACTTGCGTATTCAGTGTAATGTGGTGATGTAAGCCTCGGGGAGCTTGCCGTCAGCTGTCTCTGTTGCTGATTTCACACATACTAGAGCTGTTAGAGCACAAGCCAGATCTGTCACAAGCCGGAATCCAATGAGGATCACCCAGGTGTCACCATTTATTCATTTTCTGGGACATAAATTGCTGCAAACCTCTTTGTTCTTTAACATAGTATATTCTTAATTAGCCCTTCTGCATTGTCTTCTTATATGCATAAAGCCAAATAAGTCTTGGCTAATCTATTTATTTATGTAATGATTGAAAAATAATTACCATTATTACTAACAAAAAAAAAAAGTTTTAGGCCTTTTCATTTAAAGAGACTCTCTCGCTTTAAAGAGTATCCAGACCATTCAGATTAACATAAATCTTCCTATGAGATTATATGTGCATTAAAAGTGTGTCTGTGGTCAAAAGTTAAAATCATATATTCATTTCCACATTTGTAAAATTAGTATGTGAAGATTCCCACACATTTACTTCCTTGAATTCTGTGACACATTTAGCCCTCTTCTGGCGAGGAACTTATGAGAAACGTCCCTCCTCAAAAAGGATATTGTGCTAAACTTGTAGGTAAATAAAGGAACCAAAACCTTTTGCTTCGCGGAAGAGTGCGTTAGATAATAAAGTTGGTAGTGCCTCCACCCAGGACAGGACAGTGCCTCTACCCAGTACAGGACAATGCCTCTACCCAGGACAGGACAATGCCTCCACCCAGGACAGGACAGTGCCTCTACCCAGTACAGGACAATGCCTCTACCCAGGACAGGACAGTGCCTCCACCCAGGACAGGACAGTGCCTCTACCCAGGACAGGACAATGCCTCTACCCAGGACAGGACAGTGCCTCCACCCAGGACAGGACAGTGCCTCTACCCAGGACAGGACAGTGCCTCCACCCAGGACAGGACAGTGCCACCACCCAGGACAGGACAGTGCCTCCACACAGGACAGGATAGTGCCTCCACCCAGGAGAGGACAACATCTCCATCAAGGACAGGACAGGGCCTCAACCCAGGACAGGACAGTGCCTCCACCCAGGACAGGACAGTGCCTCTACCCAGGACAGGACAGTGCCTCCACCCAGGACAGGACAGTGCCTCCACCCAGGACAGGACAGTGCCTCCACACAGGACAGGATAGTGCCTCCACCCAGGAGAGGACAACATCTCCATCAAGGACAGGACAGGGCCTCCACCCAGGACAGGACAGTGCCTCCACCCAGGAGAGGACAACATCTCCATCAAGGACAGGACAGGGCCTCCACCAAGGACAGGACAGGGTCTCTGTGAACAGATGAAATTTCCTTCCTAGAAAAGAAACCAGTAATTGGGAGCAGGGCCACTCTTAGAAATCGTGGGGCCCCGTACAGCCTACCTGACAGGGTGCTCTCTTCGACCCCACCCCTGGCTCAACCTCAAAACAAAATGCATTGTCCTCCTAATGCCCCGTACACACGGTCGGACTTTGTTCGGACATTCCGACAACAAAATCCTAGGATTTTTTCCGACGGATGTTGGCTCAAACTTGTTTTGTCTACACACGGTCGCACAAAGTTGTCGGAAAATCCGATCGTTCTAAACGCGGTGACATAAAACACGTACGTCGGGACTATAAACGGGGCAGTGGCCAATAGCTTTCATCTCTTTATTTATTCTGAGCATGCGTGGCACTTTGTCCGTCGGATTTGTGTACACACGATCGGAATTTCCGACAACGGATTTTGTTGTCGGAAAATTTTATCTCCTGCTCTCCATCTTTGTGTGTTGGAAAATCCGATGGAAAATGTCCGATGGAGCCCAAACACGGTCGGAATTTCCGACAACACGCTCCGATCGGACATTTTCCATCGGAAAATCCGACCGTGTGTACGGGGAATAAGGATGCATATGTGCCCAGTTTTTTTGCTGCCGCACATATGGGTTTCTGGGTCGTAAAGAGGTTAAAGGCAGTAGCATTTCTATGGGGGTGCAGGGGTGGCAGGCCGCACCGGATGACACTTCCCACACTGTACTATATTGCTTCTGCTTGCACTTGCAGAGCTGCAGCGGAGAGTTGCAAGCAGGGCACCAAGCCATGCGGGGGAGGCTGCCTATAACACTCCCCCACCTTAAGTTGTCCCTCAGGGATTTCCAATATCTCTGGAGGCAGCCGGAGTTGGTGGGTGGAGCTGGGGGTGTGGCTGCCTCCTCTACTCCTCCCACAGACTCCTTCACTCTGGCTGATCCCGCAGCTGAAGGAAAAAAAAGTGAGAACACAGCATCCCCTGATGTCTTCATCTCTGGGCATGCTGTAAGTTACTGCACACTGTCTATCTCTACATAGAGTCCTAACCTGCCTATGCCACCCCAACCTTCCCTATACCACCCCAACCTGGCACATGCCACATCAACCTTCCCTATACCACTGCAAACTGCCCTATACCACCCCAACCTGCCTTATACCACCCTAACCTGCCCTATGCCACCCCAGCCTGCCCTATACCACCCTAAACTGCCCTATACCACCCCATACTATCATTTACAGGGGCTATTTGGGGGTGCGCCCCATGACCATGCACTGCCTGCAGGGCGCTGGGCAGGATAGACAGAAGGGGGGGTGACACCATGTTTTGCCACACCATGTGACACCAACCCTAGTGACGCCACTGGTTGAAGGGGAGGGGGCAGTAAAAACATAGCTCAGCTGTGTGTATTTACTGCCCCCAAACACAAGTGTAAAGTAGCATCTTACTGTGCTTATGATGATCAGAATTATGAAAATCACACAGCACAGCAGGTCACAGAGTGTCACATGGCTGCTGGGTGTAACAGTCTGCAACACACAGTACAACCATAAGTTAATAAAGTCAGCACCCAACAGCCATGTGGCACTGTGGCAGAGCCATAAAGCACCTGCTGTGCTGTGTGATTATCATAATTCTGATTATCATAACCACAGTGAGGATTCTGTGGACTCTAAACAGATATTCGTGTCACTCACAGTGCAGCCACGCTACCTGCCGCCAGGATTAGGCTTGCTGCTCCCCGTCAGCCGCCTCACATCTGTCTCGGCACCTGGCTGAGGGAGCAGAGCATGTGTACTGAGATCACTCCACCAGGACAGGCAGTGGGCAGCCTACAAGGTGCTGAATTGTGTACCTCCACCCCAGAAAAGATGAAAATGTCCCTCCTCTGCTCTCATCTCCTGGACTCCTCTATTGACCTGATGGGACTCAGGAAAATGTAATTATACACCCCCTCTTCCTTCTTGCATAGGGGGGGTATATAGTTTAGAAAGCATTAGAGATGCACTGATACCAATACTTTATTTTTGTTAGTACAATACTTTTTTTTTTAGTACTTGCCGATACCAATTACCGATACCTACCCCAACCGTTTTGTTTACACTTCACTGTTAGCAATGGTAAAAAGCACTAAAATGTTATTTACAAATTAAATCTTTTTTTTTTTTTTTTTTTTTTTTTTACATTTTGCACTTTTTTCAATGTGAAACGTGTAAATATATATAAAGGTGTAAAAATATTAACGAACAAAAGCAAACAAAAAAAAGAGTTTTAATTATTAGAAGTTTATAAAATAGAAGTGAACAAAAAAAAAAAACAGAAGGAAAATATTAATTGAATGGAGAAGGAGAATAAGGAGTTAATTAAGGCTGATTAGTGTAAATAAAGGGTTAAAACAGTGGAACATTTAATAAAAAAAACAAAAAAACTATTTTTATTTTGCTTTAAACTTACTTCATCTGCAGATGGAAGTTCAGCCATTTGATCTGTAGATAAAGAAAAAAAAAGATTAAAAAAAGATTTTTTTTTTTGTGCTGAAAGTGCCCCCCTCGACTTATACTCGAGTCAAGCACTTTTCTGCAACAAAAAAATTCATTTTCCGAACCGAATTTGGGGCCCTGTATCTCGGGGCCAATTTGTGCTAGGAACCCCAAATTTGGTGTGCAAACCCAGTGGAACTGGTACCACAACATATCCAAAGCTGAGGTTCCTAGTACCACTTGGCCCTGAGATATGGGGCCCCAAAGCCGGTTCGGAAAATGTCATTCTCTGCTGCAGAAAAGTGCTTGACATTTTCTGAACCGATTTTTGGGGCCCTGTATCTTGGGGCCACTTGGTGCTAGAAACCCCAGCTTGGATATTGAATGGTGCTAGTTCCACTGGGTTTGCACACCAAATTTGGGGTTCCTAGCACTAAGTGGCCCCGAGATACGGGGCCCCAAACTCGGTCAACTGTGTCCATCTGCAGCAATGTAATTTCGGGACCCTTTGGGTTCAGAGACCCCAAATTTTGGCTGCAGCTAGGGGGCATCTAGGAACCCTTAACTACCGAGTTTGAAGTTCGGGGGACCTATGGCTGCAAATGGACACAGTGAGGCATGCAAATGGGCACAGTGAGGCTGCAAATGGGCACAGTGAGGCATGCAAATGAGCACGGGGAGGCTGCAAATGGGCACAGTGAGGCATGCAAATGGGCACGGGGAGGCTGCAAATGGGCATTGTTGACCCTCTTTTCCACTTACAGGAGCTGTGCATTTCTCACCCTCGTCTTATACTCGGGTCACTAAGTTTTTCCCATTTTTTTGTGGTAAATTAGGGCCTCGACTTATACTCGGATCGACTTATACTTGAGTATATATGGTATGTCTTTTATACACATACCAAGTTGTTGTTAGGATTCTTAAATTGACAGAACTAATCTGTGCACCACATGAGCACATACTGTAGTCAGTCTGTGGGAGCCAGAACTATTGTTGGTTGGTAGGGAGATCAAATACTTATTTTACTCACAGAATTGCAAATCAATTTATAACATTTGTATCATGTGTTTTTTCTGGATTTTTGGTTGATATTCTGTCTCTCACTTAAAATACTTCTATGATAAAAAAAATTATAGACCCTTCATTTTTTGAAGTGGCCTAATAGTCAAATTAAGTGATCAAATAATTATTTTCCCCACTGTTTGTATATATACAGTATCTCACAAAAGTGAGTACACCCCTCACATTTTTGTAAATATTTTATTATATCTTTTCATGTGACAACACTAATGGGTTTTACTTCCTCTTTTTCCCGCTGCTGCAGCCTGCAAATGAAAAGCATTATGGGCTAGTATGCATCGCATACTAGCCCATTATGTGCCACTTACCTGCAAAAGAATCCAGCGATGTCTCCTGTGTGGGCAGCATCCATCTTCCGGCCCTCTTCCTTCCGGGCCGCGGACTCCGGCTCTGTAATTCGGCGGAGCCGCGTGACCTCACTTCTGCGCATGCGCACGGGAGCCGCGACTAACGGCATAGGCTAGGGAAGAAACGGCACTTAGTTTAGTTTCTTCCTCGCACATGCGCCGTTGGAATCTCCGGCGCACTACAAGTAAAATATCTCCCAAACGGCTCATGTTTAGGAGATATTTCCACTACCTATAGGTAAGCCTTATTCTAGACTTACCTATAGGTAAATGTCCAAAAAGTGGGCTTACAACCAATTTAACTCTCTTGGGCATGGAGTTCACCAGAGCTTCACAGGTTGCCACTGGAGTCCTCTTCCACTCCTCCATGACGACATCATGGAGCTGGTGAGGATGCCCCACAGATGCTCAATAGGGTTTAGGTCTGGAGACATTCTTGGCCAGTCCATCGCTTTTATCCTCAGCTTCTTTAGCAAGGCAGTGGTCATCTTGGAGGTGTGTTTGGGGTCGTTATCATGTTGCAATACTGCCCTGTGGCCCAGTTTCTGAAGGGAGGGGATCATGCTCTGCTTCAGTATGTCACAGTACATGTTGACATTCATAGTTACCTCAATGAACTGTAGCTCCCCAGTGCCAGCAGCACTCATGCAGCCCCAGACCATGACACTCCCACCACCATGCTTGACTGTAGGCAAGACACACTTGTCTTTGTACTGCTCACCTGGTTGCCGCCACACATGCTTGACTCCAACTAAACCAAATAACTTTATCTTGGTCTCATCAGACCACAGGACATGGTTCCACTAATCCATGTCCTTAGTCTTCTTGTCTTCAGCAAACTGCTTGCAGGCTTTCTTGTGGATCATTTTTAGAAGAGGCTTCCTTCTGGGATGACAGCCATGCAGGCCAATTTGATGCGGCATATGGTCTGAGCACTGACAGGCTGACCCCCCATCCCTTCAACCTCTGCAGCAATGCTGGCAGCACTCATACGTCTATTTCCCAAAGACAACATCTGAATATGATGCTGAGCATGTGCACTCAACTTCTTTGGTCGACCATGGCAAGGCCTGTTTTGAGTGAAACCTGTCCTGTTAAACCGCTATATGGTCTTGGCAAACTTCTTATAGCTTAGGCCATCTTTATGTAGAGCAACAATTCTTTTTTTCAGATCCTCAGAGAGTTCTTTGCCATGAGGTGCCATTTTGAACTTCCTGTGACCGAGAGAGTGAGAGCGATAACACCAAATTTAACACACCTGCTCCCCATTCACACCCGAGACCTTGTAACACTAATAGGGCGTACACACGGTCGAACTTTGTTCGGACATTCCGACAACAAAATCCTAGGATTTTTTCCGACGGATGTTGGCTCAAACTTGTCTTGCATACACACAGTCACACAAAGTTGTCGGAAAATCCGATCGTTCTGAACGCGGTGATGTAAAACATGTACGTCGGGATTATAAATGGGGCAGTGGCCAATAGCGTTCGTCTCTTAATTTATTCTGAGCATGCGTGGCACTTTGTCCGTCGGATTTGTGTACACACGATCTGAATTTCCGACAACGGATTTTGTTGTCGGAAAATTTTATCTCCTGCTCTCCAACTTTGTGTGTCGGAAAATCCGATGGAAAATGTCCGATGGAGCCCACACACGGTCGGAATTTCCGACAACTTGCTCCGATCGGACATTTTCCATCGGAAAATCCGACCGTGTGTACGGGGCATAACAAGTCACATGACACTGAGGAGGGAAAATGGCTAATTGGGCCCAGTTTGGACATTTTCACTTAGAGGTGTACTCACTTTTGTTGCCAGCGGTTTAGACATTAATGGCTGTGTGTTGAGTCATTTTGAGGGGACAGCAAATTTACACTGTTATACAAGCTGTACACTCACTACTTTACATTGTAGCAAAGTGTCATTTCTTCAGTGTTGTCACATGAAAAGATATAATAATATATTTTAAAAAATGTGAGGGGTGTACTCACTTTTGTAAGATACTATGTGTGTGTATGTGTATATATATATATATATATATATATATATATATATATATATATACAAGCTATAGGCAACAATAGTAAACTGTTAAATATAGGAACACTTGCCTAATATCTGTGTTTCTGATCTAGGTCAGGGACAGTTCTTCCTTGGGGGCATGTCATGTGATCTCAGACCCTCTCTTTGTCCACTTTCTCCTTCTAGGGTTTTCAACTCAACAACCCTGAGACAGGAAGTGTATACATAATATGTTAGTAGCCCAAGCATTTAAAAATGCAGACAGTAGAGGACAGCAGATTCCCTATATGCGTATTTACTATGCCCTGTGAGTAGGCACTGCTGTGTTATACATTTCACAGAGCTTGCCTTCTAAACTACAGAGGTGTTAAAATGAGGAGTTTCGGTAGGTGGAGTCAACACAGGAATCACTGCTTGCAGGCAGCAAGGTACCATGGGATATATAGTTCTTAGAAATTGAAAGTAAACTGCAGAGGAGAAGCTAAAAAGCATGCATGGAATCTAGGAAGTTGCTTTTACATTTTGTTATCATTTTTATTTACTTTATTTAAAAAAAATGAATTCACTTTTATTTCTATTACAATGAGGCTAACAAGCATTGTCTCCCTTGCCCTCCATTGCATCTAATCAAGCACAGATCGTGCTTTATTAGCTGCATTGACCTTGGCTATCATCATCACTTCCAGATTCATTAATCACAGAGGAGATTAGGGAATGGATGCTCCTTGATCTTCCTTGTATCTCGCTATCCTGGCTGTTCCCCAGAGGCACAGAAGAGATCCGAAGGGGGAAATGGCATCCATTCTTACCATAGTAAAGGTGATCGAGTGACTGAAGATCGCCAGCTGTAAAGAATACCAACCTCATGGCTTCAGCTTTGAGCTTGTTTTAATCACTTCAATCAGGCACATTTTTATACGTTCTATGGATAATGAAGTAATTAAAGAAAACTTCAAATATAAAAATAAATTGATTACTATTTTTTAAATTAGATTAACATGTTAAAGGTTATATGAAAATGTACTGTTTGGGTTCACAAAAACATGAAATAGGGATGGAGGTTGCTGAGAATTGACGGATATTCCTGATATCTCCTGCCATTGTGACCTTGTGTAACCAGCTACACCTAGATTCATCAGAGGTACTCCTAGGTCAGTGTATGAAGGCTTCAATAACATAGTCTTGTTTGGTTGTACAACCTTCCTTTATTTCAGTAAGATATGAGACATCTGTGTTACAGTAAGGTTTACGTCCAGACATGATTCATTGCTATTTTTCTATGTTGTGTTGCTGACTGTGGCTTTTTATCTGCTCTGTGAGTTATTAGTCACTGACCTGCAAGTTGTAATTGTTTTTGTGAACTCTTGCTACAAGGTGAAATGTGGTAAAGTACAGTCTGTGTGCCCTAGTATTGGAGTCATGGGGAGCCTCACGGGGTATAAGTACAGATTAAGGTACACTGAATGCGCTTTCTGACCTATAGCAAAATTGTAATGTTCCCGGATTACAACTCACTGATTTATTTGACTTAC
Organism: Aquarana catesbeiana; assembly: GCF_042186555.1. Classification (NCBI taxonomy): domain Eukaryota; kingdom Metazoa; phylum Chordata; class Amphibia; order Anura; family Ranidae; genus Aquarana; species Aquarana catesbeiana. Next base: position 102,408,105 of record NC_133328.1, read on the forward strand.
TGCTTGGAAATGCTCTTTAAAGAATGTGGACAAGATCAGCATGTACATAATCTGTTGGGGGAATTTTAGAGTTTAAAAAAATATGTATTTATATTTATAGTTTCAATTATATACAGTGGGGAAAACAATTATTTGATCCCCTGCAGATTTTGAAAGTTTGCCCACTTACAAAGAAATGAAGGGTCTATAATTTTTATCATAGGTAAATTTTACATGATAGAGACAGAATATCATCCAAAAAATAAGTATTTGATCCCCAAGCAAAACGTGATTTAGTATTTGGTGGAGAAATCCTTGTTGGCAAGCACAGCCCTTACATATACCCAGTAAAGTGACTGTCCTAAGGTGATAGACAGGTATGAAACAAATCCTCCTACATAAGTTGTACATGTTTATCTGCTGCCCTCTCTCCTCTACATCCATTCAAAGTGCTGAATTTATAAGATTGTCTGAGAGCTCCTGAAAAAAAAAGGGGGTGAAGAGCTGAAGTTACACTCTGCAGAGCTCAGTGAGGAGAGTGCTGAGAGCTGATTGGAAGGAAGGGTCCCCCCCCCTTCACACAGCACACAGGATCAGAGCTAAGGCTGTCAATCAGCTGGAGATCCCTCCCCTGTCACCTTTTTTTTCTTGAAGTCAGGAAAACTTGTCAGAAGTGACTTATGCTAATAGCAAAAGAACAAAACAGCAGACAGAACTAAAGCTTAGTGCTCTTAATTGAGACAAGTATACACTATAGAGGGATATGCTTTGTTTATATTTCATGTCTGAGGTTTACAACCACTTCAATTCTTCTTTTTTCCGTCTACAAAAGTGAAATGTTAACCCTGCTTACCAGCAATATAAAGATCTCCTTACCAGTATTAATTTAGTTGACGAAAGCATTTTCATCAAAATTTATGTCAGCAGCCTTTTTACGGTGACGAAAACTAAACACAAACTAAACGAAAATGGAAAAAGCAAGCGAGTTTGTAGCATGCCTACTACTTAGCAGTTAGCACTGTGCAGCATTACAGGCCTCCTCAGACAACCATCCAGAGCAGCACTGTGACTTGCAGGCCTCCCAACGAGAGTCCCGACTCACGACCGTCCAGAGCAGAGCACCCTGAGTGTTTGCATTACAGGCCTCCCCACAGACCACCGTCCAGAGTACTGTGTGCATTACAGGCCTCCTCAGACCACTGTCCAGAGCACTGTGCATTACAGGCCTCCTCAGACCACCATCCAGAGCACTGTGCAGCATTACAGGCCTCCTCAGACCACCATCCAGAGCACTGTGCAGCATTACAGGTCTCCTCAGACCATCCAGAGTGGCTAAATCTGTATTTGTGTTCAAAACTTATTACCAAAAATAATAACACGATATTAGATTTTTTACTCTAGGAGTGTATAATGAGTGTGGAAATTCTAGAGCAATGCTTAAATAATACATTACATTTTAATTAAACACATTAGATTTTAGTTGACTAAAATGTACTGCAGATTTTAGTCAACTAAATACGACTGCATCTAAAACAATTGCAGATGACTAAAATGGGACTAAAACTAAATTGAAATTTGATGCCAAAATTAACACTGCTCCTTACATGATCACATGCCCCCATCAATCAGACATACTCAATATCACCCCTAGGAGGTCACAGATGGCCTTGTTGTAAGAAATACTTAAACTGGGAACCTCAAGTTTAAATAAGCAACAAAATACCTTTAAATGAGGTGAGTGTGGTTAGCCAACAATTGACAGAGTAAATGCAGTCTCAAAATTTACTAAAATTGTCATGCAAACATAATCAACATGAATCATAGCCAAGCCACTGAAATGATACATACAGTAAAAAATGTCATTACATGTATCATGGTAGAAAATGTAAATTGCAAAGTACACAGGCATAAAAAATATCCCAATGCGTTTCCCAAGACCATGCTCGCTTCATCAGGGGTAGATGCGTGTGTAGTACCTCTGTGGGGGATATAATGAACCAAATAAGTATCAACACAGAGATGGTATTGTGACAATTAGTCAAGAGGGTCCAAAACACATGGCCCTATACTCAACCAAAGCTGGATCAGACTACCAAATGCTGAATTACTCCCACCTCTGGGGATTCAGAATTTGGTAGTCTGATCCAGCCTTCGGTGAGTATAGAGCCATGCGTTTTGGACCCCCTTGACTAATTGTCATGATACCATCTCTGTGTTGATACTTATTTGGTTCATTATACCCCCCACAGATGTACTGCACCTACCTTCTACCCCTGATGAAGCGAGCATGGTCTTGCGAAACGCGTTGAGATACTTTTCACGCCTGTGTACTTTGCAATTTACATTTTATACCATGATACGTGTAATGACATTTTTTACTGTATGTATCATCTCAGTGGCTTGGCTATGATTCATGTTGTATGTTTGCATGACAATTTTAATACATTTTGAGACTGCATTTACTCTGTCAATTGTTGGCTAACCACACTCACCTCATTTAAAGTCCCAGGGCGATTTCCTGTATTTTGTTGCATATATTGGGATGGAGGTGGTTTGCGGGTGACAACAGACCTTTTCCTTTTTTTTCAAGTTTAAATAAGGGTCCATCACTGGACACTTTAAGTGGACCTGCAACACTGTGCAATGAGTACAGCCACAGCTGCTGTCTACCATGAGCAACATTTTAATCTGTGGTAGCAGCTGTTGTTTGCCTTTAAAGGAAATATTGCACCACTTCATTGGGGATGTTGCCTGTGTGTAGATGATAGCTAAGGAAGTTCCTCAGACACAGGAGCTCAACAGGAATTATGTAAGCAATGAGATTGCACTGGAGAATTTATCTTTATTTTTCAAATTAATCAATGACTTCAATGAATGACTTTTGCAAACCCTTGTTTTTCCATTGTCTTTTTATCTTTTTCTTGATAACTCTAATTTGAAGTATTAGAATCTGATCCACCCAATCACTTTACTTGATAAAAGAACAGAAAAATGTTACCAACACACATTGTAAAATTATAAAGTGATCATTTATTCCATTGCAAGTAAGCCAAAAATAATCAAGTGTAAAGTTTTAGAACCACGTAGGGTTCTGTACCCAATTCAAAGGTGACAGATGTGTGCAATACCCACCCAAAAGAATGGTTCCTTCCCAAAATATAGTGCTTCACTGAACTATAACATAACAAACATAAATGAGGCAGATTCAGAAACTGAAGGGCTTTTGGGACCATACCCTAAAAGATTCCACTGGATTTAGGCTGAATTCATAGCTTTGATCTTCTGGTATATATTTTCCTAATCCTCAGTGGAAGAAACTGTCTCTTAACCAGGTAATCTTTACAAGAGCGAACTAGCTTCATTCCCTGTTAAGTTGAAAAAGTAAAAATCTTTTTTTATTATTATATTATTATACAGGTTTTATATAGCTCCAACTGTTTGCACAGCGCTTTACAACATGAGGGCAGACATTACACTTACATTACAATTTGGTACAAGAGGAATCAGAGGGCCCTGCTCGTTAGAGCTTACAATCTATTTTTGCCAAATGTTTCCTTTGGAACACCAATACCTTTACAGATACCAATTTAAGCTGTGAAATTATCACCCAAATCATCCCCTCCGCTCCTCCCAGGACCTCCTGCTCTTTAGCTCCCGTGTTACCTCCTCCCATGCTCGCCTTCAGGACTTCTCCAGAGCCTCTCCCATCCTCTGGAACTCCCTGCCCCAGTATGTCCGATCAGCCCCTACCCTGTCCACCTTTAGGAGATCCCTGAAAACTCATTTATTCAGGGAAGCCTATCCCACACCCACATAACAACTGTCCCCGAGCCACCCCCATTAAATCATTCTCTGCAGCTATTACCTTTTGTACCACCACCCCTCCCTTTAGAATGTAAGCTCTACGAGCAGGGCCCTCCTGTACCTTTTGTATTGAACTGTACTGTAATTGTGTTGTCTCCCCTATACATTGTAAAGCGCTGTTGGCGCTATATAAATTGCATATAATAATAATAATAGTTTACAGATTTTTGGTTACGGTAAAAATAGTCCATAATCAGCAGACTGCAAATTATGGTAGTTTACTGTATACCTTTGTACATTTTTTTTCTGCTTTGTCCCTTTTTAAAAACACAAAAAAGGATGTTTTCGTACAAAGCATGATGAAGCTATTTACAAATATAAATGTTTTATTTTGTGTATTTTTATAATGTGGTGCTACAAAAACAAACAATACAGGGAAAAAATATAAAAATTATACATGAACAGTAAAAAAAATATATAATAAAAGAAAGGAAGGAAGTATTTATTAATAAAAACTGATTGGGGTTATTAAAGGGGTTGTAAAGATGTTTTTTTTTTTTTTTTTAAAATAACAAACATGTTATACTTACCTTCACTGTGCAGCTCGTTCTGCACAGAGTGGCCCCGAACCTGGTCTTCTGGGGTCCCTCGGCGGCTGTTTCAGCTCCTCCCCGCAAGCATTTACCACCTTCATGCGAGCTCCCTCGCACGGTGGTGAGTGCTTGCGGGCGCGCTCCCGTGATACAGCCGGCGGCTATAGCCGCTCACTGTATCACTCGGCCCCGCCCCCCGGCGCGCCGCGTCATCGGATGTGATTGACAGCAGCGCGAGCCAATGGCTGCGCTGCTTTCAATCCATCCACTGCAGCCAATCAGCGACCAGGCTGAGCTGCAATGAAGCTGACGAGGACGAGGAGCGAAGATTCGAGGCGTCAGGTAAGTAAAACGGGGGGGGCTGGGGCGGCGGTACTGTCAAAAGTTTTTTCACCTTAATGCATAGAATGCATTAAGGTGAAAAAATTTTTACCTTTACAACCCCTTTAAGTTTTTATAAAGCGTTAACCTATCTTTACAATTTCAGATTTGCTGGATCTGCATGACGTTTAAAGGACACTACTGATTTGCATAACAGCATTACTTATGAATGAAAGTTACAAAATGTTTGCATCCTTCATTCTTGCAGAAGCCATGACAGCTGAGACCCACTGATTATGCTGACAGCGGCCCTCCTAGTGAGATCAGCTGTCACTTTGACAGTAGAGTCCTACTCAGTGGCACAGGAGTAGAGATGAGCTCAGGGCATCCTCTGAACTCATCTCTACCTGAACTCCCAACATGTGTTCATTTTTTACCCCAATGAACTGCAGTCTGGGTCATAGCTGTCACACAGCTCCCCTCTTTTTTTACTTGAGCTGCAGGATGGGAATGACCTGCCCTGCAGCTCATTGAATTAAAAAAATACAACTTCAGAGTTATGCTGGCCATACACTATACAAAAAATCGGCCTAACCCATTTTCGAAAAACGAACATTCGGCCGTGAGAGCAAACGATAGTGCCATCGTGTAATGACCAATAAATCATTTAGTGGACATAAATTACCCGTATTTATCGGCATATAACACACACAGGCGTATAACATGCACATTCATTTTAGGAGGGGAGTTTCAGGAAAAAAACTTTAAAAATTTAAATAAGGAACTTTGAAGCAAAATAAGGGTCAGTGCCCATCTGCAGCCTCACCATTGCCATCAATGCAGCCTGATCAATGCCCGCCTGCAGCCTCACAAGTGCCATCAATAGAGCCTTATTAGTCCACATCAATGCAGCCTCGCCATTGCCATCAATGCAGCAGCCTCGCCATTGCCATCAATGCAGCAGCCTCACCATTGCCATCTATTGACTTCCTATTACAGAGGCCGCCAAGTAAACAGGAGATTCTCACTGTATGTAATCTGACAGCACTCATCCCCCCCCCTGTTGCCTCCGAGGCAGCCGAAATTGTAGTATTGGCGTATAACACGCACACGCTATTTGCACCCGATTTTCATGGTGAAAAAGTGAGTGTTATACGCCAATAAATACAGTAATCAATTTTTTTGTTCGTCTTTTTTACATATACCTAGTGCAAACAGTTCGGACGGGAAACACATTAACCTTTCAATTTATCAATCGTTTGGCAGAAAATTTCCAAACTTGTCCTTCGTTTTTTTGGCTCAAAAACATCCCATCGTTTATCGATTTTGTGCCCATTAACTGGCTGAAAAACGAACTGTCTAAATGTCTAAATTTTTCATATAGTGTATGGCCAGCATTTGACTAGAGATGAGTTCAGAGGACGCTTGAGCTCATCTCTACTCAGGTGTGCTGAGATACTCAACTGACAGTGGTCCTGATAAACAAAGTGGACCAACTGTCAATTGAGTTGCTCTGGTTACACAGAGATCATGACTCTGGACTCCACTGTTTGTCAGTGGGGTCCTCTGGAAAACTGACAGTGGCGGGGGGGGGGGGGGCTGCTGTCCTAGCTGCACCCCCACCATAGTGGGAGCCTCTCTACCATCTCCCTAGGCCCTGTCCTGCCTACAGGATCTGGGGTCTAGCCTCTGACACCCTACTCAACTAGCCCAGTGTTAATTTTGACTTCAGGGCTACTTGCATTGACTTCTCTTACAGAAGTAATTTGCAAGCCATGCTGTATGGGGTGGCTTCAAAGTGTGAACAGAGACTTATGGCCCGTACACACGATCCGAAAATCGAACAACAGATCGTCCGTCTTTTTTCGCTTAATAGTCGCAAGTAGAAATCGAATAGGTTACTAAAGTCACAAAAATTCTTGTACAACAGAAAAAAAAATCGGAAGTGATGTCATGTGTTGTAATGTATTTGTATTGTATTTTAGGATGACAACTGTACTGACTAAACGAAAATCGTACGATTCGGAATCGTACGAGGAAAATTTTTGTGCTTGTCTGATCGAATAATATCGGATGAATTGTCGTGATCGGCTCTCGAAAGCTCTGTACTAACGATCCGATTATCGTACGATCACGTCGAAAGCGGTATTTTTTGTCCGATTTTCAGATCGTGTGTATGGGCCATTAGCCATTGTGATATATAACGTCTTTAGAAATAAAACCAAGTTTTATAGACAAACAAAAATATTGCTAATTGACAACCTGAAAATATAAAAAGAAAAAAATGTAAACTTTATTGACTGTAATGCCATTGCACATATTACCTAAATACATTCGCAACATTAAATAGCAATAAAAAAATAAAAAAGCCTTTTTCTTGTTTTTTTTTTTTTCTTTTAGCAGCTTAGTAGATGCCCCCTACATATTCTTATGTGGTAGTGCAGTGTTCATTTTGATGTCAAATTTCAATTTAGTTTTAGCTATAGTCTTTTGACTAAAATGCCATTTTAGTTTTAGCTGTATTTTAGTCATCTCAATTGTTTTAGATTTGGTTGTATTTTAGCCGACTAAAATAGTATTAATTTAGTCAACGAAAATATTTTAATATTTTAATCGACAAAATTAACACTATTGTGTACCCTAAGCTACTAGCGAGTTCTCCACAGATATTATAATTTAAGTCAATTTTAAAATAAAACATGACAAATCCATTAAATAAGTGTTTTTTGGTGCAGTGATCACCTCCTAAAGACTCATGACTCCTTCCTGTTGCTGCTGGACATCATTAAACCCAATAACTGTGAGCCAAGGTAACAAGAACCCACCCTCTGGGCTCACAGTACAATATTGCTATAACCTGGAGTTGGGCCCAAATGTTAAAGCTGGGTTCACACATATGTGAATTGGATGCGGGTTGGCCCGCATCCAGTTCACATGACAGGCGGGTGTGGCCGACTCTTAATGGAGCTGGTTCACACAGGTCCGTGGGGGCGACCGCGGTCCGCATTCATAAAGGGTCCTGTGCGTCTTTGGGTCCGATTCAGGTGCAAACTCAGGCAAAAATTCGGACCTGATTTGCACCTGAACCGGTTGCACAGGACCCCTGGCACGAACCCGCGTTCTCATATGTGTGAACCTGGCCTTACTGTTGAGAGGGTATATGCCAAAGGAAAAAATATACAGTAAATGCTGGGATGCACGTGTGTACGGTTCATCCTTCTCACTCACCTATGCCGTTTGTGTTGGAAGATATTAAGTGACAGGAGTATTTGGGGTCCAGCCCAAGTCAATACCAATTCCCTTTGAAACCTTTACTGTTTCCCCTGTCTGAGGTCCTCAATGCTCCACATGAAAGCAATGAGGTCAGAAAGCAGCAGATACACCAAATTCAGTGTACATATCAAGGAACAACATATTTCCATAGGGCTTTCAGATTTCAAAGTCCCTTTTGAGTTCACACTCGTGCCACCTATCTAGTCATAATACTAATAAGCCTTCCAGGTGCTCATAGCTCCTCAAAGATTAATTAGTACGTTTTATCACCATATTTTACAGAGATGTAGACCCAGCTGTGAAACGGACTAGTCATCTCATTCTTACCGGCGGTGCTGATTTTCTTTGTTCTACAGTTTGAGGAAACTAGATTCCGCTGCCGCTGAAAGGATGACAGAGATGAACACAGTTCAGATCACTGGGGAAGAGCTTATCATGTTTAATGCAATCTAAAGTGTATGACATTTTACTTAGACACCTATGCCTTACACTTATTGTTATGCAAAATATAGACCATGGTGACAGCTGAAGAAAATGTAAAGAGACAGTAGGTAGGGACTCTGGAAGAAAGCAATAATGTGCAATGCATCTTAGATTTAATGGTAGCTGCCTTAAAGAAACATTGGCCCTGCTTTGTGTCAAGTATAAATTCATGGTGTAGTAATAGTCCTAGATAGACTATAATATAATAAAGCAATTGTCAACAAAAGATCAGTTTTCTTGGTAGCATGAGATTAATATTAAACATGCAGTTTAGAATTAAAGCGGTATTAAACCCAAAACCAAAAATGTAATATATTGCAGCGATCGTGTCACGGAGCTGGGATATAACCTCGTAAACAAGGCATTTCCCCGTTCTGCCTTGTGACATGACAGAGATCACTGCTCCCTGTCATCGGGAGCAGTGATCGCTGTCATGTGAGCGGAAGCCCATCCCCCCCACAGTTAGAATCACTCCCTAGGACACACTTAACCCCTTCATCGCCTAGTGTTTAACCCCTTCCCTGCCAGTGTCATTTACACAGTATTTGTGCATTTTTATAGCACTGGTCGCTGTATAAATGACAATGGTCCCAAAATAGTGTCAAAAGTGTCCGATGTGTCCACCAAAATGTCGCAGTCATGATAAAAATCACAGATCCCCGCCATTACTAATTAAAAAAAATTAATAATAAAAATGCCATAAAGCGCAAACCAATCAATATACGCTTATTGCAATTTTTTTTACCAATAATATGTAGAAGAATACATATCAGCCTGAACTGAGGAAAAAAAAAACAGTTTTTTTTATATATTTTTGGGGGGATATTTATTATAGCAAAAAGTAAAAAATATTGCTTTTTTTTCAAAATTGTCGCTCTTTTTTTGTTTATAGCGCAAAAAATAAAAATTACAGAGGTGATGAAATACCACCAAAAGAAAGCTCTATTTGTGGGAAAAAAAGGACGTCAATTTTGTTTGGGTGCAACGTCGCACGACCGCGCAATTATCAGTTAAAGCAACACAGTGCCGTATCACAAAAAGTGCTCTGGTCAGGAAGGGGGTAAAATCTTTCGTGGCTGAAGCGGTTAACTCACACTTTATAATTAGTTACAGCAAACTGTTTTTTTCCTTTTAGGGTAAAGGCTTAAATAAAAACTGATCATTGTAAGTACCCTAGCCAGTGTTACGTGGTTGTCTCATCCCTGTAAACATCTGGAAGAGAGCTTGTTCTTTTGAAAAACAACAGACTTATTGGCTGGATTACCAGATGAAAATAGAAGAAAGAAAGCCTAAAAAAGAAAATGAATGCAGCCTTCATGGTAATAAATATAAAACAAGGCCAAGGATAAATCCAAGGAAAAATTACAAGCTTAATTACCAACCAACCCGCAGACAACCGAATCAACCTGTCTTACAGTATGCGTTAAAAACAGGGGTTTAGTCCGCACACATTTGCAAATACATGCGTAAGCGACGGGCCACATCAAGGCACCCTGGTATCTGTAGTCCTATCGCTGACTGATAAGTGACTCCACAAAGCAAGCTGCAATATAATAAATGTTTACTTTTGGGTTTAATACCACCTTAAGCACCACAAAAAATAGATGCATGGAGGAGGCATAAAGATGGACACTTCCATGTTACTGGAGAATTACACTGTAGTGAATGAAGGTAGTCACATTGCACCTACACATCGGAGTTCTTTTTTAAAGGAAACGTGTAAAGATTTTGTACATACATCGATCAGCTATAACCTTATGACTGCCCACCATAACTCATCAAGGCATGAACTCCACTAGACCTCTGAATGTATGTTGAATCTGGCACAAAGCTGTCAGCAGCAGATCCTTAAAGTCTCGCAAGTTGCAAGGTGGGGCCTCCATGGATCTGACTTATTTTTCCAGAACACTGCACAGATGCTTGATTGGATTGAGATCTGGAGGATTTGCAGGCCAAGTCAACATCCTGTTTTGCATTAAGAGAAATATAGACTCCAGAGAGAGAGAGAATTTTTCCCCTGTACAAATCATTAGTAAGACCAGTGGCGTCGCTATGGGGGGGTGGTGACACCAGGGCTTTTTTTCAGCTGGATCATGAAGAGAGTTCCACCATCTCCGGAGCTGCCCTGTGCTTTCCGCTCATTACTGTCACTTCTAAACACGGAAGCCAGGCTTCTGTATTTAGAAGTGACACAGCGCTCCTGACCAGCCGCTGCACTGAACCCCCAGGAGCAGCTGGGGACGGGGTACTACTAATGCTGGCCATGGATTCTTGGCACCTGCCTGCACTCCCACAGCATCGCTCGCCGCCGCCTGTCACACTAGAGATGGGGAGGAGAAGCTTTTGCTAGGCAGTTCCTCCTCGGCTCTGATGTGTCTTACAGGTCATGAGGAGGAGCCTGGGAGGAGGGGCATCTCACTCACTGCATTAAGCTGCGCTGTATCTGAGGTCTGTGTTCAGAGGGCAGATTTTAAAGGGTGCTAATTGTACAGGAAGGGGGATGGGTGTCTGTGCTGGGAGAGAGCAGACAGTCCTGTCAAGGATGGCGATTTGGGGGTGGAACTCTGCACTCTGCACCCACCTGAACTCTGCACCCACCTGAACTCCTCACCCACCTGAACTCTGCACCCACCTAAACTCTGCACCCACCTAAACTCTGCACCCTGAACCCACCTAAACTCTGCACCCTGAACCCACCTAAACTCTGCACCCTGCACCCACCTGAACTCTGCACCCTGCACCCACCTGAACTCTGCACCCTGCACCCACCCAAACCCTGCACCCACTTGAACTCTGCACCCACCTAAACTCTGCACCCTGCACCCACCTGAACTCTGCACCCTGCACCCACCTAAACTCTGACCCTGCACCCACCTGAACTCTGCACCCACCTGAACTCTGCACCCACCTGAACTCTGCACCCACCTGAACTCTGCACCCACCTAAACTCTGCACCCTGCACCCACCCGAACTCTGCACCCACCAGAACTCTGCACCTACCTGAACTCTGCACCCTGCACCCACCTAAACTCTTCACCCAGCACCCACCTGAACTCTGCACCCAGAACCCACCTGAACTCTGCACCCACCTAAACTCTGCACCCTGCACCCACCTGACACTATCAAGTAGCACTGCGGCAGCCTATGGCATGAGAGGCATGCGATGCGCTAGCCTGTTCAGTGCCCTTCTACCTGTCCTGCTTGGGGGGGGGGTGACACCATGTTTTACCACACTGGGTGACACCAACCCTAGTGACGCCACTGAGTAAGACCTCATCTGGAATATGCAGTTCCGTTTCGGGCACCAGTTCACAAAAGGGATATTGGGGAACTGGAGAAAGTGCAGTAAAGGCCAACCAAACTGATAAGAGGCATGGAGGAGCTCAGCTATGAGGATAGGTTAGAGGAACTAAAAGTATTCTCTCTTGAGGAGATTAAGGGGGATATGATCAACATGTGAAATACATTAGTGGCCCATATAGTGAACTTGGTGTTGAGTTATTCACTTAAAGGTCATCACAGAGCTCTAAAGTAGCTCTTCTGTTGGATCAGACTGCAAGGGCCAGCATTTGCTCTCTACATGCATCACGGAGCCTTGGTAGTCCATGATCTTCTCGCCAGTTTATCAATTTTTTTTCCTTTGACAATTTTTGGTAGGTCCTGATCACTGCAGACCTGTAATATCCTACAAAAGCTGCAGTTTTGGAGATACTCTGACTCAGTCGTGTAGCCTTTACAACAGGGGTCGGCAACCTACGGCCACTAAATGTTCGGCCTGTTGGTGCATGTGATTAATTCAAGTGCACCCAGCCCGTAGACATTTTAGGTAAGAGCAGAGCAGGGAGCAGAAAGCCGAAGGAGAACACGGAGGAGACATACAGAAGCACTGATAAGACAGTGGGAGCTTCCAGAGTTAACTTTCCAGGTGATTGGTTGCTAGGTGGTCCTAGCAACCAATCACCAGCTTGTTAATATGATAAATTAACTCTGGAAGCTCCTGCTTTCTTATCAGTGCTGCTGGGTGTCTCTCCCGTGTTCTCATTCAGCTTCCTGCTCCCTGACCCTCTCTACTCTGTCTCCCTCTCTGCATGGGGCAAGGTAAGAAAGGGCAGAGCTGTGGGGGGCTGTGTAATATGCAGAGGGCATGTGAGGGGGCTGTGTAATATGATGGGGGGGCTGTGTAATATGCAGTGGGGATAGGATGGGGGGCTGTGTGATGTGCAGGGGGGCTGTGTGATATGTGGGAGGCTGTGTAATGTACTGTAAAGGGGTCCAGAGGTACGGGGGCTGTGTAATATAAGGGGAACCAGAGGTGCGATGTGGGGGTTGTGTAATGTAAAGGGGTCCAGAGGTACGGGGGCTGTGTAATATAAGGGGAACCAGAGGTGCGGTGTGGGGGTTGTGTAATGTAAAGGGGTCCAGAGGTGCTGTGGGCTGTGTAATGTAAAGGGAGCCAGAGATGCTGGGCTGTGTAATGTAAAGGGGTCCAGAGGTATGGGGGCTGTGTAATATAAGGGGAGCCAGAGGTACGGGGCTGTGTAATGTAAAGGGGTCCAGAGGTGCGGGGGTTGTGTAATGTAAAGGGGTCCAGAGGAGCAGGGGGCTGTGTAATGTAAAGGGAACCAGAGATGCTGGGCTGTGTAATGTAAAGGGGTCCAGAGGTGCAGGGGTTGTGTAATGTAAAGGGGTCCAGAGGTGCCAGGGGGCTGTGTAAAAGTAAATAGGTCCAAAGGTGCAGGGGGCTGTGTAATGTAAAGGGAACCAGAGGTGCAGGGCTGAACTCTGCACCCAGAACCCACCTGAACTCTGCACCCACCTAAACTCTGCACCCTGCACCCACCTGACACTATCAAGTAGCACTGCGGCAGCCTATGGCATGAGAGGCATGCGATGCGCTAGCCTGTTCAGTGCCCTTCTACCTGTCCTGCTTGGGGGGGGGGGGTGACACCATGTTTTACCACACTGGGTGACACCAACCCTAGTGACGCCACTGAGTAAGACCTCATCTGGAATATGCAGTTCCGTTTCGGGCACCAGTTCACAAAAGGGATATTGGGGAACTGGAGAAAGTGCAGTAAAGGCCAACCAAACTGATAAGAGGAATGGAGGAGCTCAGCTATGAGGATAAGTTAGAGGAACTAAAAGTATTCTCTCTTGAGGAGATTAAGGGGGATATGATCAACATGTGAAATACATTAGTGGCCCATATAGTGAACTTGGTGTTGAGTTATTCACTTAAAGGTCATCACAGAGCTCTAAAGTAGCTCTTCTATTGGATCAGACTGCAAGGGCCAGCATTTGCTCTCTACATGCATCACGGAGCCTTGGTAGTCCATGATCTTCTCGCCAGTTTATCAATTTTTTTTCCTTTGACAATTTTTGGTAGGTCCTGATCACTGCAGACCTGTAATATCCTACAAAAGCTGCAGTTTTGGAGATACTCTGACTCAGTCGTGTAGCCTTTACAACAGGGGTCGGCAACCTACGGCCACTAAATGTTCGGCCTGTTGGTGCATGTGATTAATTCAAGTGCACCCAGCCCGTAGACATTTTAGGTAAGAGCAGAGCAGGGAGCAGAAAGCCGAAGGAGAACACGGAGGAGACATACAGAAGCACTGATAAGACAGTGGGAGCTTCCAGAGTTAACTTTCCAGGTGATTGGTTGCTAGGTGGTCCTAGCAACCAATCACCAGCTTGTTAATATGATAAATTAACTCTGGAAGCTCCTGCTTTCTTATCAGTGCTGCTGGGTGTCTCTCCCGTGTTCTCATTCAGCTTCCTGCTCCCTGACCCTCTCTACTCTGTCTCCCTCTCTGCATGGGGCAAGGTAAGAAAGGGCAGAGCTGTGGGGGGCTGTGTAATATGCAGAGGGCATGTGAGGGGGCTGTGTAATATGATGGGGGGGCTGTGTAATATGCAGTGGGGATAGGATGGGGGGCTGTGTGATGTGCAGGGGGGCTGTGTGATATGTGGGAGGCTGTGTAATGTACTGTAAAGGGGTCCAGAGGTACGGGGGCTGTGTAATATAAGGGGAACCAGAGGTGCGATGTGGGGGTTGTGTAATGTAAAGGGGTCCAGAGGTACGGGGGCTGTGTAATATAAGGGGAACCAGAGGTGCGGTGTGGGGGTTGTGTAATGTAAAGGGGTCCAGAGGTGCTGTGGGCTGTGTAATGTAAAGGGAGCCAGAGATGCTGGGCTGTGTAATGTAAAGGGGTCCAGAGGTATGGGGGCTGTGTAATATAAGGGGAGCCAGAGGTATGGGGCTGTGTAATGTAAAGGGGTCCAGAGGTGCGGGGGTTGTGTAATGTAAAGGGGTCCAGAGGAGCAGGGGGCTGTGTAATGTAAAGGGAACCAGAGATGCTGGGCTGTGTAATGTAAAGGGGTCCAGAGGTGCAGGGGTTGTGTAATGTAAAGGGGTCCAGAGGTGCCAGGGGGCTGTGTAAAAGTAAATAGGTCCAAAGGTGCAGGGGGCTGTGTAATGTAAAGGGAACCAGAGGTGCAGGGCTGTGTAATGTAAAAGGGTCCAGAGGTGCAGGGGTTGTGTAATGTAAAAGGGTTCAGAGGTGCAGGGCTGTGTAATGTGAAGGGGTCCAGAGGTTTGTTTGAGAACCTTAGCCCTGGTTCACATTGAAGTGATTTGGCATGCGATTTGACATTCCAAATCGGCAGCAATTGCAGGCAATGGCACTGTCCAAATCAGCGCGACTCCGCATTTGCGGTGCTGCACCGATTTCCAAAAGTAGTTTCTGTACTACTTTTGCCGACTTCGGAGTGGGATTTCAATGGACATCTGTGGGTCAACCCGCACAGATGTCTTTGAAATCGCCTCCGAAGTCGGGACTGACATGCAGGAATGAAATTGTGTGAGTTCTGATGAACTCGCACGATTTCATTCCCGCTGTCAGTGTGAACCTGGGCTTAGTGAACAAACAGCATCATGAAGGCCAAAGCAGGGTTAGGTTATAAAAAAAATATCCCAAGCTTTGAACATCTCACGGAGCACTGTTCAATCCATTATGCAAAAATGGAAAGAGTATGGCTCAACTGCAAACCTACCAAGATATGGCTGTCTACCTAAACTGACTGGATATGAAAGGGGAGCATTAATCAGAGAAGCAGCCAAGAGGCCCTTGGTAACTCTGGAGGAGCTGCAGAGATCCACAGCTCAGGTGGGAGAATCTGTCCACAGGACAACTATTAATTGCACCTTCCACAAATCTGGCCTTTATGGAAGAGTGGCAAGAAGAAAGCCACTGTTCAAAGAAAGCCATAAGAAATCCTGTTTGCAGTTTGCAAGAAGCCATGTGGGGGACACAGCAAACATGTGGAAGCAGGTGCAGCAGGTGCTCTGGTAGATGAGACCAAAATTGAACTTTTTGGCTTAAAAGCAAAATGTATGTATGTATGTATGGTGGAAATATAACACTGCACATTACCCTGAGCACATCATCCCCACTGTGGTGGGATGGTGGCAGCATCATGTTGTGGGGATGCTTTTCTTCAGCAGGGAAAGGGAAGCTGGTCAGAGTGGATGGGAAGATGGATGGAGCCAAATACAGGGCAATCTTAGAAGAAAACCTGTAATGCCGCGTACACACGGTCAGACTTTTCACCTGCAAAAGTCCGACGGACGCCGCCGGACCAGGTCCGGCGGACAATCCGACCGTGTGTGGTCTCCATCGGACTTCCGACGGACCGTTTCGGGCGGAAATCCGACGTACTTTAGATTTGAAGCCTGCTTCAAATCTTTACGTCGTACCTCCGCCGGACTCAGTTCCTGACGGAAAGCCCGTTCGTCTGTATGCTAGTCCGAAGGACCAGATACGACGGAGGAGCAGGTTACTGCATCTCGCGCTCGCTGCAATAGGAAAAACTAATTTTCCCATTGCGGCGAGCGCGGGGGGCATCCCAGGCCCTTAGGTCTGGTATGGAACTTTAAGGAGAACCCCCTACGCCGAAAAACCGGCGTGGGGGTCCCCCCAAAATCCATACCAGACCCCGATCCGAGCACGCAGCCCGGCCGGTCAGGAAAGGGGGTGGGGACGAACGAGCGCCCCCCCCTCCTGAACCGTACCAGGCCGCATGCCCTCAACATGGGGGGGTGCTTTGGGGGAGGGGGCGCCTTGCGGTGCCCCCCCACCACAAAGCACCTTGTCCCCATGTTGATGAGGACAAGGGCCTCTTCCCGACAACCCTGGCCGTTGGTTGTCGGGGTCTGCGGGCGGGGGGCTTATCGGAATCCGGGAGCCCCCTATAATAAGAGGGCCCCCAGATCCCGGCCCCCCCACCCTATGTGAATGAGTATGGGGTACATGGTACCCCTACCCATTCACCTAGGTAAAAAGTGTCAATAATAAAACACAACACAGGTTTTTAAAATAATTTATTAAACAGCTCCGGGGGGGGTCTTCTTCCGTCTTCGGGGGTCCCTCTGGTTCATCTTCTCCCGGCGTCCGGTTGGTTCTTCTCCGCTCTCCGGCCTCTTCTCCCGGTGTCCCAGGTCTTCGGCCAGCCCCTCCGCTGTCTTCAGGTAGCTCTATTGCCAGCGGAGGTCCGGACTTCTGGGCTTCTTGGCTTCTTGGCTTCTTGTGTTCTCTTCTCTTCTCTTCCCCCAGATGTTGACACGACGCTCTCTCCGGCTGGACTGGTCTCTGAGGGCTGCGTTGTGACTTATATAGGCGGAGACCCCGCCCCCCATATGATGTCACAGACCCAGGGACTGTGACATCATATGGGGGCGGGGTCTTCGCCTATATAAGTCACAACGCAGCCCTCAGAGACCAGTCCAGCCGGAGAGAGCGTCGTGTCAACATCTGGGGGAAGAGAAGAGAAGAGAACACAAGAAGCCAAGAAGCCAAGAAGCCAAGAAGTCCGGACCTCCGCTGGCAATAGAGCTACCTGAAGACAGCGGAGGGGCCGGCCGAAGACCTGGGACACCGGGAGAAGAGGCCGGAGAGCGGAGAAGAACCAACCGGACGCCGGGAGAAGATGAACCAGAGGGACCCCCGAAGACGGAAGAAGACCCCCCCCCGGAGCTGTTTAATAAATTATTTTAAAAACCTGTGTTGTGTTTTATTATTGACACTTTTTACCTAGGTGAATGGGTAGGGGTACCATGTACCCCATACTCATTCACATAGGGTGGGGGGGGCGGGATCTGGGGGCCCTCTTATTATAGGGGGCTCCCGGATTCCGATAAGCCCCCCCGCCCGCAGACCCCGACAACCAACGGCCAGGGTTGTCGGGAAGAGGCCCTTGTCCTCATCAACATGGGGACAAGGTGCTTTGTGGTGGGGGGGCACCGCAAGGCGTCCCCTCCCCCAAAGCACCCCCCCATGTTGAGGGCATGCGGCCTGGTACGGTTCAGGAGGGGGGGGGCGCTCGTTCGTCCCCACCCCCTTTCCTGACCGGCCGGGCTGCGTGCTCGGATCGGGGTCTGGTATGGATTTTGGGGGGACCCCCACGCCGTTTTTTCGGCGTAGGGGGTTCCCCTTAAAGTTCCATACCAGACCTAAGGGCCTGCGACGGGGCTCGCAAGGTTTCAATCTCGCCAAAAAAAGCGGCGAGATTGAATTCCTTTTCTAGTCCCGTCGTACCCAAGTCACGTTCAAAATGAACGGACTTGTCCGTGTGTGGGAAAGTCCGTTCATTCTAAAAGTCCGGCGGAAGTCCGTCGGGAAGACCGGATTCCGGAAAGTCCGGCCGTGTGTAGGCAAGTCCGGCCGTTCAGAAAGTCCGGCGGTAGTCCGCCGGAAGTCTGGCGGCAAGTACGTCGGACCTAGCTTTCTAGAAAGTCCGATCGTGTGTATGCGGCATTAGAGTCTGCAAAAGACTTGAGACTGGGGTGGAGGTTCATATTCCAGCAGGACAACGACCCTAAACATACAGCCAGAGCTACAATGGAATGGTTTAGATCAAAGCATATTCATGTGTTAGAATGGCCCAGTCAAAATCCAGACCTAAATCCAATTGAGAATCTGTGGCAAGACTTGAAAATTGCTGTTCACAGATGCTCTCCATCCAATCTGACAGAACTTGAGCTATTTTGCAAAGAAGAATGGGCAAAACTGTCACTCTCTAGATGTTCAAAGCTGGTAAAGACGTCCCCAAAAAGACTTGCAGCTGATGACTCAGGGGGGCTGAATACAAATGCACGCCACACTTTTCAGATATTTATTCTTCACAATTATGTGCCACTTTGTGTTGGTCTATCACATAAAATCCCAGTAAAAATACATTTACGTTTTTGGTTGTAACATGACAAAATGTGGAAAATTTCAAAGGGTATATATACTTTTTCAAGGCACTGTAGGGACTTAGCACTTCTCTTGGATTTTATGCTTCGTTTACCAGTGACCTGGGTAAACCCTGTATTAAATGATTTTTTGTAAAATAAGGATTTCATATACAGTACATAGAAAGAAAAAGATACAAACTTCAGTTTTAACATAAACAATAGATTCAAACTTGACCCCAAACCATTATAGTTTCCTTTTACATCAATATATGTCTTCAGCCGGACACAGGTGAAGGAGGTGAACCAAACAGAAGCCATATTTGTTCAAGGCCTTTGGAGCGTTCTCCCACTCACAATTCCCAGCGTACAAATATTGTTTCTGTGGAGTGCGTCTGCTTTGGAGCATGACCTATTTCCCTCCCATGTTTTTGTGTTTTTGCTGAAAGACCCATCATCCTGTATAGACATCAGTCAGCATTGCTAATTCACACTTTCCCCACACATCCAGGCTGTACTGTGTATACCCAGACTGTTATCATTCAAATAACAGTGATTTCAATGGTATGAAACCCAGATACAAAACTGACAGGGCATGCACAACGATCAACCTATTGGCCTAATTTGTACTTTACCAGAGTATGTAGAGTAGCCAAGTCCCGGGCCTCTCCAGACCTAATGGTGACCTCCAGAGTTAGGGACAGCCGACATCCTTCTGTGTGAGGTTACGAGGCATGGTGGGTGTAATGTAAGATAGATTCATGTGCGCCAGACACTTCATGAATGCAAAGAGATTTATTCTCTTAAACAGAACTGTGGGAGAGAGGTTTAGGGCCAGGACACCCTTTAGTAATTGCAATGTTAAATTAGCAGACTCCGAGACTGCAATGCAGGGAAAGGCATCCAGCAAGACACCACATCTGCATGAGTAGGACCGCTGTCTCCTTTTGGCAACAGCTTTGAAACAGTTTCTAACAAAGGCTGTAATGAACTTATTACCTTCTTCTACAATCTCCTATTGTAGATCTTCACTCAACTGAGCTCCTAGTCTTTCACTAGATTTGCTGATCCACTGCCACTGGATCCCCTGAGCTCTTTCAATCTTCCAATTCAGTGTCTTCCTCAAGCCTCACCCCCGTGTCCCTGCTGGGTCCCTAGCTTGGCACTCACCAATACTCCTTAAGTGTCACCCCACTAGCCTGCTTGGTCCCTGGCTTGGCACACAATATTGCTCTGCAAGCGTCACCTCCACTGGCTGGGTCCCTGGCTTGACATCTACTGAAGTTTCCCAATTCTTCACCATCCCTGGTTGGTGAGAATACTGCTCTGGTACTTGCTTCAGCTATTCACAGTGGCCCCTGGTAGTAAGGTGGATGGTCCCTTAGTGGTGACAGCTTGCCCTCTACCTCTGACCACGACAGGTTCTCTGGCCAGCAGAACCGACACTTCTGGTTGAACTGCAAGCCGCAATCCCAACCCTACACTGCTCTCTTGCTTCTGCATAGGCCCTCAGACAGCCTATCAGCCAGATGTCCCCGGGATAGGCCTCAGGCTCTGGCCTAGCAGCCTGGGGCAGCACAACACACGTCCACCCAGACAGCTGTCCCGGTGGCACAGAAACCCTGATCACCTGACCTCACCCAAATAAATAGGTTCTCCCAGCAGGCCAAGGGACCTAAGAAAATCCCTGCCCATTGTCTGAGACACCCCTTTAATGCCTACTCTGTCCTTGCAATGCCCTTGTCTTATCTAATGCCACCAGATACCCGGCCATCTAGTGACAGAAGAAAGAAGTGCAGCAATTTCAGAATTAGGGTGAAATCAATTGACCTCCTATCAGTTGGCCACGGCAACTATCACTTGGCAAAAATTTTTTACTAGCAATCCTGCCTAAACATCAGGGGGCTACATCAGTGACAGAGGAATTATGCTCTTTTTTTTTGCTGTTTGTAAGGCCATATATTTTCAGAGTAGATGAACAAGTAGTGTAACATATCTAAGACATACTTGCAGTAATGGGACTTTTAAAAAAGATGTTTTTTTTTCTTTTTTTTTTTAAGGTTCATACTTACCTAGAGAACCGAGCAATTGAACACCGCTGATCACTCAGTTCTCACAGCTCCATAATCAGAGAGGTGCTGACTGTCAGTTAGCAGCTCTCTGCTCTGTCCCCCCACCCCCTGCACTCACTGGAGCCCTGGGCTGTGGAGGAGGCAGGAGCGTCTGGCTCAGGCTCTCAGCTGCTTGTCGGGTGCTGGTCCAGGCATGTGGGCGGGTCCCGATTGCGTGATCTTGCCCGAGCCTGGAATGGCTGCATTAGTTCTCTTTTTTTTAAGTCTTTTTCTCTTTTATTTTCACCTGCTGATCCTGCCAGAAAAACACTTCCTTTCCTAGGTTGACAACACTCGCCTGCTGTACTATATCTATGGAGGAGCATAGTTGTCACCCTAGGCTGCTCTCCTAATTTGAACCACAATCACCTTCTCCTCAATCACCTAATATCTATTACATGGGGGGAGGGATTGTGTAGTTAATGATAGCTGAGAAAGCTGATAACATTATTTGTGATTTTAGTTCAGTATACAGAAAGTTAAAAGGCCAATGGGACGCTGAATCACCAGGTGCTAACAGCACTCCTGTAGAGGGGGGAGTGAGAGGGTTCTAGGTGAGAGATGCCCCCCACCTCTGGTGCCCCTATCTCACCCTTTGTCCCATTCCACTCAACCCTTCCCCACCCCTTCATCGCCCCATTCTCTCTCCCCCCTCAACTTCCCTTCATTGTTCCCCCTCCTTGTGTTTTTTTTTCTCTCCCCCATTTACTCCTACTCTTCCCTCTCTTGGTATTTCCTCACCTTGTCGTCCTCTCTCTATACCTTCTTTTTCATATTTCTTCTCATGTTTCTGTCATCTGTCCCCACTTCTACCCTTTCTTGCTGTTCCTTCCTCCCGGCCACTTGAACCCACCTACGCAGTTTGGCGGTTAAAGTTCTAGACAATTCCCTTCATTATGCCAATGGATGACTGCCAGCACCCATTGATCGGTGAGGAGAAAGACAGAACAGAGCTCTGCCTATGTAAACAAGATTGAGCTCTGTCCTATCAGCGGGGATGTGCTGGATTTTGTTTCCCTGCAAAGCGAGGAATAAAATCCAGCAAATCTTTTAGTAAAAGCACCACATAGTAAAAAAATAGTAAACACAAAAACACTGGTTAGGCACACATTTAACCTTTTGATCGCCATAGATGTTTAACCCAGCCAGTGTCATTAGTACAGTGAGAGTATATATTTTTAGCACTGATCACTGTATAAATGTTGCTGGTTCCCCAAAAGTGTCAGTGTCTGATTGTCTGCTGCAATATCGCAGTCCCGCTATAAGTCGCTGATGGCTGCCATTACTAGTATAAAAAAAAAATACATATAAATTCCAGTATCTATCCCATAGTTTGTAGACGCTATAACTTTTGTGCAAACAAATCAATACATGCTTATTGGGATTTTTTTACCAACAATATGTAGCAGAATACATATTAGACTAAATTTAGGCAGAAATTTGATCTTTTTCAATTTTTTTATTGGATATGTTTTATAGCAGAAAGTAAAAAAATATTGTCTTTTTTAAAAAATTGTTGGTCTTTTTTTGTTTATAGCGCAAAAAACAAAACATTCAGTGGTGATCAAATACCACTAAAAGAAAGCTCTATTTATGGGGAAAAAAGGGCAAACATTCCATTTATGTACAGCGTTCCCTGATCATACAATTGTCAGTTAAAGTAATACAGTGCCATACAACAAAAAATGGCCCGATCATGAAGGGGAGTAAATCTTCAAGTAGATATGGTACTTACATGTAGCAATATGGACTACAATTGCAACGAACAGCTATTCCCTGCCTGTCTGTATATCATTTTGTCCCTCTAGTGCCCAGCGTAACTAGACTGACATCATATTTGTGAGCCCAACCAAAGGGATTGGGGGACTAGTAGTTCCATCAGATGGCTATTCGCCTGCATGACTGCACTCCCGGACTACATATCCCAGGGATACTTGTTATCACCAGAGAGATTGCTAGGAAGATCTATAAAAGAGACCAGAGATCCGCCCCATGCTCTCTTCCTCCCGGGCCTCGCGTGTGAAGGATCTCCTTGTGCAAGGGGAGTGAGGTCGCGGCCTACCACACGCTCTACAGTCATCCGACCTGACCGAGAAGGGGTCCAGTGTTGCCTGTTGTTCATCGGACATCTGATCAGCACCACCTCTACAGTGCAGCTACCCACGCTTTGTGCTCCGCAACAGGTGATCGTCACAAGCGGGTCCGCAGCCAGGACATCCATCCAGGATTCGCTAGCTGGAAGGCATCGAATCGATCTGGTCATTGGTGAGAGGGCCACTGCCCATCTTTGCAAACCTTTCCTTTGTTGTTTCACTGGGACACTGTGTACAGACAGCTTTACTTTGGGAACACTTCACTGCACCTTTATTTGAACACCGTACATAAGCATCTTCAGTTATAGACATCACCAGATATACTACCACTCTGTTACTACACCTTATTGGATACAATTAATGAGCTCCGACTGCCGGTGAAGACCATCAGATCTGCAACAAGGACATTCTATTATTGCTACTTAAAGGGCCCTCATTCCAGCCATGTTTAGCTTCGTCTCTCATTAGGATCAAAGGTTAAACAGGCCAGCCTGAGTTTCTCTTTCTAGAATTATTGTCAGAATTGATACTTAACCACTGCTTATCCTTTCAGGTTATGTTCAAGTGGTACTCCATTGTACATATGTGTATATAATAATCTGTTGTGGCCAACTGTATTAACCGGTATTTTATTTAGGAGTCATTCAACTAGGTTTGTGCTGTTATCCCAAGCTCAGTTGAACCATTTCCTCCTTTGTGCAACCATATCTTAACTGAAGTATTCCAGTAAATGTTAACAGAATATAAACATATTGAGTGTTGTCTTATTACTTAAAGGTGTTGCAATGATGCCTGAACCCAAAGTGTCAGGTGGGTTGGAATATTCACAGGGTCATGGCGATGCAAATGAGCAGGTAAATCCAAGCAGATCCCAAGGGGGCCATGCTACATACATAAACAATATCTCATCTCTTATTTTGTATATTTTGCCCACCCTTTCCTTCCCAATTTCTTATGTATTTGTTATAATTCAATAAAACTTTTTGTGGAAAAAAAGGCCAATGGGTTTCAATCAGGAACAACAGGTATTTTCTGTACTTGTAGAAAAATTGCTTAGCTTGATAAAAGAAGAGTAATGCAGTCCCTGAATTTAAAGGTTAGCTCTAACCTTTAGATCATGTTACACCCATATTTAGGGTTTAATATTTTAGGGCAGACCCCCCACCCCAAAATCGACAGCGTGTGGTGGTTCATCTCCCTAGTAGCTTGTCACTTTTGAATTTTGTGCAGTTGTGTTAGGCTTTGCTGCACAGCCATGTCATTCATTTACTGTTAATGAGTGAACTAGAAATCCTGTCTCCCACCACAAGAATGCAACCAAAGGAAGTACAGTCAGTACTGCCCTCATAGTCCACTGACACTTCCTCTAGCTCCCTACCTGGAAGTCCCTACCTCGGTACAGACAAAGAGCTGGAAGAAGATCTGCAAGAGCTTGTGCGTTGCACCTGTGATCCATTGATAATGATTGCAATGCTTTGCAGGCTATTCCGTGAAAAAATAATGTATGCACATTTTTTGTTGCAAATACCTGTGCATTTATTTATTTTTGCAAAAGGTGGACTCTAAATAAGTACTGACAAGATGCAATATATTGAATTTTTTGTCTTGGATTTAGTTATTCTTTAAAATCATTACAAGAACTGTTGATAGCTGTATGTTTGACCATTATGGCCTGAACAAGCAGATTGTGCATTTACTGTGTGTGACACAATCTTATGTTCTTCCTGTGTCCTGGTAGGTTTCCTAGGAATACTTTGATTTCCTCCCACAGTCCTGACATGCTGGAAGCTGAACATTTCCCACCCACATAATCCCTACAGTATGCATGCCCCTGGGGGAGTAAGTGGCATGTTTCTATGACCTCTGTAAAGTTCTATGTAATTTGTTGACATTATATACATGGGGAAAAAAGAGTAATGCTGGCCATACACAGTTTGTTTTTTTTCATTCAGCTAGACTCAGGGCTGAATAAAAAATACATTTGTAGGGCCTGAGTTAAGTACCTTTTTGAAGGAAATCACACACAGTTTATAGCGTTTTGTTAGAAATCTTTGTTAGATCAGGTTAGATCAACCGTTGTTTGTGTTAGATCTCACACAGAAGAAGCAATATTAACAGTTATTTGCTGGGGGGGTTAACCCGTCATCAGCCCCCCCTTATCAAAAAATTGACCAAACAGTTAGCTATTTTGGAAGCAGTTTGTTAGATCTGGTAACATCAAGTGGTTTTAACGTTAGATCTCACATAATTAGAGACTTATTAAGTGATTAATGAGGGGGGGCTGGCCCCCCTTATCAAATTTTCGGGCCAAAAATCATTCAGGCTAATAGATATTCGTTAGCTCCGGTAAGATCAAGTGGTTTTAAGGTTAGATCTCACATAATTAGAGACTTATTAAGTGATTAATGAGGGGGGCTGGCCCCCCCTTATCAAATTTTCGGGCCAAAAATCATTCAGGCTAATAGATATTCCTTAGATCCGGTAAGATCAAGTGGTTTTAACGTTAGATCTCACATCATTTCAGAGATATTCCACATCAAAATATAGATATTAGGTGGTACATATGGACGGGCTGGCCCCCCCTTATCAAATTTTCGGGCCAAAAATCATTCAGGCTAATAGATATTCGTTAGATCTGGTAAGATCAAGTGTTTTTAACGTTAGATCTCACATAATTTCAGAGATATTCCACATCAAAATAGAGATATTAGGTGGTACATATGGACGGGCTGGCCCCCCCTTATCAAATTTTCGGGCCAAAAATCATTCAGGCTAATAGATATTCGTTAGATCCGGTAAGATCAAGTGTTTTTAACGTTAGATCTCACATCATTTCAGAGATATTCCACAACAAAATAGAAATATTAGGTGGTACATATGGACGGGCTGGCCCCCCCTTATCAAATTTTCGGGCCAAAAATCATTCAGGCTAATAGATATTCGTTAGATCCAGTAAGATCAAGTGGTTTTAACATTAGATCTCACATAATTAGAGACTTATTAAGTGATTAATGAGGGGGCTGGCCCTCTCTTATCAAATTTTCTGGCCAAAAAATCACCCCGACTAATTGATATTCATTAGATCCGGTAAGATCAAGTGATTTTAATGTTTGATTATCCATAATTACAGGGATATTATGGATATTTGGTAGCAATGCACATATATCCATACTAGTGTCAATATTGGAGGCGGTGATGAGCATTTTCATGTGTACCAGTGAGGAGTGCCATTGAGCATACCGAGGTATGCTGAAATTATGTGGGACATTAATCAACAGGTGTGTCCAAGCCCAGTGAAGCCTGAAGCACAGTGCCAGAAGCCAGAGGGAAACTTCGGAGGGCTCTGGTGAAGGAGCCAACCGGGTGCCCATCTACGGTAGCTGGCTCAAAACCAATGACACGAAGAGACAGCAGCGAAAGTCCAAACCCTTGCAGAGGGCCCCCCGTTGTTGCCTCCAAGCAACCCAGTGTCCTGTTTCTTTTGACAAATGCTGCCTGGTGTCGGAGAGTCAATGCACACCAGACTCCCAGAACCTAGCGCAGACTTAAGCCCAATCAGAACCTCGCAGAGAGGAGCGCGGATACAAACCACCACTTCCTTCATGCTCCCTGACAAGCTGGTGGGACCTTCTCCTGTTGTTCCCATCCAAGTAAAGGGAGTCTAAACCAAGGCCCTTCTGGATACTGGAGCTTAAGTGACCCTTCTCTACAGAGACTTCTATGACAGGCAGCTCAAGCACCTGCCTTTGCAGAAGTTGGAAGAGTTGCAGATATGGGGCATTGTGACTCAGAACTTCCCCTATGATGGCTATCTACAGGTCAAGCCGACCTTCGATCCCTCCATGGCTGGGAAAGCCGAGACTTTTGAAACTCAGGCAGTGGTCTGTCCTCGCCCACCAGGGGCCAGTAAGAGTTCTCTCATCATAGGGACCAATACTGATCTTGTCAGAACGCTGTTGACACCTCTTGTTCTGGAGCCGGGCACTTCAACTACAAGTTTGCACCCCATGCTGAGACAAGCCTACCAGCACCTGGTACAAAAACAGAAGGGAAAGATCTGGCGCTTGGACAAGTGTGAGAAGGTGTTACGGCCTGGTAAAGTGGCCTATTTAGGAGCATCTGTCAAGCTAAATTGAAAGCAAGCAGGCCCTTTCATTGTCCTTCAATCAGACGGACAGAGAGAAGACATGGGAGTGGAGATAATTCCCGAGGTGGTGTTGTGGAATCTCATATTAGCCAATGTATTTCATATTATATATATTGATTTGCATATATTTTATTGATAATTATTATATATTATTATATAGTAGTGGTTTTATCAATATTATTATTCAATAAGTAAAGCAACAATTATTAATCTTTAATAATGTATACTGTGTTTTCCATAGATTTAGAAAGTCTTCATTTATAAGTGTTGAACTTTAAATGACCTCTGCTTTATGACAAGTACTTGTACACAGGTGTTCTCGAAAATGTATTAAGATAGTTTACTGGGTGAAAGTTCATTAGAATAGATTCAAGTTATGTAGAATTGTCTCAGACAGATAAGAAAACAGGTGGTTAAAATAATTAGGTGGAATACAGGAAAGTTATGTACAGAACATTAATTAAGTTTGACAGGGTCAAACAAAGGTCTGCTTGTGCCCTCATTAAAACTGTTAAAATACATGCATATAGTGAAACATATAAAACATCTGGTGGGGTTATTGAAAGTTAATTGTCTCAAAGTTGTAAATCTGCAAATCCTTGAAGCTAGTTAAATCTTATCAAGATAAGGAGAGTTTGATAACACAGCTGGGTGCCAGACTGTCTCTATACAGGTGTTTTTAATTGGACAAAAACAGTTATAAATCACTTTAATGAACATATAGGAATTTTGGGAATAATTAAGTTTATCTGGTTGTAGAACAGGTGTCAGATTTATGGTTGGTTACTTTGACGTAGATCTTACCGACCAATCATATGTAAGAGATATGTTAAGATAAGACTTGTAAAAGGGTATATAAATGCAAGTTCTACAATTGTTAGACAGACAAGTCAGATAGGAGCTCATAAGGCTGAACTCTATGTATGCTGCCCTATTGCACGGGTCATAGAGGTCAGAACCAATGGGCAAGTATCTGTCCTAACTTGTCCCCTCGGACAAGTCAGATAGGAGTTCATAAGGCTGAACTCTATGTATGCTGCCCTATTGCACGGGTCATAGAGGTCAGAACCAGTGGGCAAGTATCTGTCCTAACTTGTCCCCTCGGACAAGTCAGATAGGAGCTCATAAGGCTGAACTCTGTGTATGCTGCCCTATTGCACGGGTCATAGAGGTCAGAACCAATGGGCAAGTATCTGTCCATAACTTGTCTCCTCGTATGAGTCAGGGAAGACTTCTTGACTTGTTCCAGAATGTGGTCTCAGGTGAATTTCCCTCACAAACTTGGTCGAGCTGGAACCCAGAACTCTGTGAGGGGACCAGACCCCCGGCAGATCGGCTGGTCCCTATCAGGTGAGAGGTTCCCAAGAATTGGCAGTAAAGACCCATTCTGGTTCAAGGTGAGAACAATTCACAATTGTTTAAATTGGGTTAGAGGATAAGAAAATTTATATCTAATATGCATGCATTGTAAGAAACTGTATAAATTAGACCTGTATCTTGTAATACTTTGAACATAAACCTGTATGTTATCAGCTGTTAATAAACCTGCATTGTTGAAGTTCTGCCTGGTTCGATACTTTACTATTCTACTTCAGTGGTTTCAAAAAAAGGGTTGCAAAGAAGTCACGGGAAGATCTTGGTTAGTGTCCGCAACATAACAGCCTCGCCAGTGAAGATGCCAGCTCAGATGTTGCTGGGACAAGTGAATCTGGCCACCCCAGTCCCGACCGTCTGATTTGGTGGGGGGAGCAAAGGATGGGATCTCTGTGGAGGAGCTCTATCCGAAAAATACTCCCCTTTTGCCTGAATGGAAGGAAAGGGCCAAGACTCAGCTCCTGAGATGGCAGGCTGCATTCTCCAAGAGGGAATTTGATGTGGGGTGTACAAAAAGTGCCCAATACCAGATCCATCTCTTCGAGTGCATAAGCCGTTCAGGGAAAGCGTTTGATGGATTACTTTAGGGGACTTAGAGGATCTGCATGAACAACTGGCAGGGTTGAAGAGGGCAGGTATCATCCGAGAGTCCCAGAGTCTATACGCTTCCCCAATAGTGGTGGTACGGAAGAAGAATGGGTCACTGAGGCTGGGTATTGACTACCGGACGCTGAACTGAAGGACCATTCCCGACCAATATACCACCCCAAGGATATAAGATGACTTGCAGAGCCTGTCAGGAGCGAAGTGGTTCAGCATGCTGTATTTGAAGAGTGGGTATTACCAAATCCCCATGCACCCTGAGGATCAGGAGAAGACCATTTTCATTACCCCGCAGGGGATGTTTGGATTTGACTGTATGCATCAAGGCCTGTCTGGTGCACCAGCCACCTTCCAAAGGCTAATGGAGAAGACCGTAGGTGACATGAAACTGGTCGAGGTGTTGGTATACTTAGACGACATCATCGTTTTCAGCAAGACCCTGGAAGAGCACGTAGAGTTTCTGCAGAAGGTCCTTAAGAGACTCCATGGTGAGGGGGTTGAAGCTGTCTCTGGAAAAGTGCCAGTTTTATCAACCCTCGGTCAACTCACATTGTGTCTGCTGATGAAGTAGCCACTGACCTCCTGTCCGAGGCCTACCAACGTGACTGAGCTTAGGTCATTTCTGGTATTCTGCTCTTATTACAGAAGATTTGTCAAGGGATTCGCTAAGATGCTGACCCTGATCTGGCGAAGCCTGTCAGACCAGCTGGAGGGCCCAGAAAACCCAGAGAGTTAATTCAGGAACAATTGACTCTGAAGTGTGAAGAGGTTTTAGGCAGCTGAAGTGAAGCCTAACAACCGCTCCAGTCGTGGCCTATGAAGATCCAACCAAGACATACGAGCTACACTTTGACGCCAGTCAAGATGGGTTAGGTGGGGTGCTATATCAAGAGCATGACTGCCATCTACGGCCTGTTGCCTACGTAAGTCGGAACTTGGCCCCCGCCGAGAAGAACTATCCCATGCACAAACTTGAGTTCCTGGCCTTGAAGTGGGTGGATAAGCTGAGGAATTAACTGTATGGAGCGGAGTTCGTGATCAAGACCGACAACAATGCTCTCACCTACATCCTCACTTCCACCAAGTTGGACGCCACGGGTCACAGATGAAGTATCGACTGGGGTCAGGAAACAAGACGCTGATGCCCCATTGTTCCAGAGACCCTCCAGAAGAATAGGCCCAACTGACACCTGAAGGGTACGAGCCTTATGTCAAGGAGCAGAACATCAACCTGAAGTAGGATCCAGGACCGAAGAGGTTGTAGTGTCAGCCGTTGGTGTCCCCAGATGTTGTTGCAATGTCGCCCAAGTCGGGGATGAAGGTCTGCCCAAGCTGTCAAAGACCTGTGGAGGGACCAGTTGGAGGACCCTCCTTGTAGCTTGGCATTGAAGGCCTTGGGGAGCCAATGCCCTGACTTGCTCCTCACTGACTCCCCGAAGGAAACCCATCTGCTGCACCGAGAGTGGGATCGGTTTCAGGTGCACAGAGGGTTGGTCTACCGAAGGGGCCCCTCTGACGATTCTGAAGAAAAATGGCAGCTATTCCTACCTTAAAAACATACGGAGACGGTATTAACTGCCCTACTGTCAGGAACCATGATGTTGATGTTGATCAGAGACGTCTGAAAACCACCTTTGATAAGGCTCAAGCTGCCTCATATGCCTGAGGACAGAGAAACAAAATAAACTTTGACCTTAGGGTACGAGTGCAGGACCTACAGCCGGATGACAAGGTACTGCTGAGAAACCTGGGTGTCCCTGGAAAGTACAAGTTGGCTAACCTATGTCGTTTGCAAGCATCTGCCCAGACACCCAGTATATCAAATCCGGCCAGAGGGATGCACAGGCCTGCTGAAGACTTAGCATCACAATCATCTGTTGCCTGTCAGAAGCAGTTCATGTGCCACCACAGCCAGATTTACAGTCCACACCCACGGCCTCTGAAAGATCCCAGCCAGTGACTAGATCTCACTCTGTACCCCTTGCTGAAGATGAAAACAGTGAGGATGAAGAGAAAGATTGTCTGTGGCCATCTTAAATGCCAGGGCCTGCCACCCACCCCCACCCCCTTTCTTCTCCTCCCAAGGTGACTGAGGTGACTCTCAGGCCAGAGGCTCCTGAGTTTGTACCTCAAAGTCCACCTTTTGAAGAGTTGGAAGACCCTCAATCTTCCCTGCTGACAAGAGACCCCTAAGACTTTCCATCCTTCATTGAGGAAGCTGAAGCTGATATGCAGGAAGAAGAAGAGACCAGTGTGCCTGTAACCCCAGAACCTAAAGAACAGCGAGAGCGAAGGGTTATTCACCCACCCAAAAGACTAACATATGATACTTTGGGTGAAAGCTCTGAGGAGGTCGTTTTCATTGCAAAAAGGACACTTGAAGAAACTGACCATTCCACCGCAGATTTGGTGGTGGACAATCCCAACTCACTGTCAGGGCTGGGCTCAGCCCTTCCTTCTCTGAGCTGGCCACTTAGCTGTCGGATAATTGCCAGCTCCTATCTCTCCACAGTTACTCAGCTGTTGATGATATCCTGCTCGTCAGTCCTGCCTACTTAAGCCGTCCAGTCCAGAGGATCTCTGCCTTCGCCTTGGTCAACATCACAGAAACAATCACCTGCGATCCTGTTCAAGACTTGCTTTGCTGACATCCCTTCTGGCTCCAGATCCTGCTTGCTGTTCCACTACATTGGCTTGGCTGACTATCCGTTCCGGTTATTGAACTTTGGCTATGTTTTGACTACGTTTGTTCTTTTTACTTTTATTATTAAACAAGTGTGCTTTCACTGTACTTCTGTCTCCACCTGATTTCTTGGTTTCTGACACTCAGCCCCTGGCACATCTAGCTGGGCCATTCCAGTTAACCTCCCCTCCTATGCTTATTGGTGGAATGTTCCTCTGCCAGGGTTTTATGCAGATGTAAATTGTATGGTTTCCTGTGCACACTAAACTGTTTTTTTTTCCGTGTGTATATCAAAAGCATGTAATAGGTCATAGACTCTTTACCTCCTTTGGCGGACCAAAGGTTCTTAAGTGGGGGGAGTGTGTAGCGGGGGCTACTCTATCACCCATGGTCCCGCACCTCCCGCCATTCTTGCCAGCGACCGCCGGACTGAATAGACACTGACACAGGCACTCACTGAGGGAGAGCACGCCTGTCAGTCCCTGTGGGAGATTTCTCCCCCTCCCTCTCCTCTTCCTGTGTCCCTATTGGCAGGGAGAGGGAGCCAATCAAGCAGCAGCAGAGGACCACGGCCCACAATATAGCCCCATTGATTCTACAGGGGGTGGAACTACCAAGCCCAGCCTGCTTTGCAAGAAGGGGGGGCTACCTAAAGACTTAAGCTTGTTGGTCTGAGAAGAGATCACCATGAGGTGAGGTGAACGGAGGTGTGAGGAGAGACGACAGGCACCCGCTGAAGAACCATGCAAAGAAGGTTCCAGAGACCATCCAGAGACGGTTGAAGATGGATGTACCTTCTGTACCACCTCTACCTCAATTTTTTATGGAATATCTCTGAAATTATGTGAGATCTAAAGTTAAAACCACTTGATCTTACCGGATCTAACGAATATCTATTAGCCTGAATGATTTTTGGTCAGAAAATGGCATGTGGGGGGGCCAACCCATCCTTATGTACCACCTAATATTACCTAATATCTCTATTATTATGTGGAATATCTCTGAAATTATGTGAGATCTAACATTAAAACCACTTGATCTTACTGGATCTAATGAATATCTATGAGCCTGAATGATTTTTGGCCAGAAAATTTGATAAGGGGGGGGCTAACCTGTCTATATGTACCACCTAATATCTCTATTTTGATGTGGAATATCTCTGAAATGATGTGAGATCTAACGTTAAAAACACTTGATCTTACCGGATCTAACGAATATCTATTAGCCTGAATGATTTTTGGCCCGAAAATTTGATAAGGGGGGGCCAGCCCGTCCATATGTACCCCCTAATATCTATATTTTGATGTGGAATATCTCTGAAATTATGTGAGATCTAACGTTAAAAACACTTGATCTTACCGGATCTAAGGAATATCTATTAGCCTGAATGATTTTTGGCCCGAAAATTTGATAAGGGGGGCCAGCCCCCCTCATTAATGACTTAATAAGTCTCTAATTATGTGAGATCTAACATTAAAAACACTTGATCTTACCGGATCTAACGAATATCTATTAGCCTGAATGATTTTTGGCCGAAAATTTGATAAGGGGGGTCCAGCCCCCCTCATTAATCACTTAATAAGTCTCTAATTATGTGAGATCTAACGTTAAAAACACTTGATCTTACCGGATCTAATGAATATCTATTAGCCTGAATGATTTTTGGCCCAAAAATTTGATAAGGGGGGGGCAGCCCCCCTCATTAATCACTTAATAAGTCTCTAATTATGTGAGATCTAACGTTAAAAACAGTTGATCTTACCGGATGTAACGAATATCTATTAGCCTGAATGATTTTTGGCCTGAAAATTTGAAAGGGGGGGCCAGCCCCCCCTCTTTAATCACTTAATAAGTCTCTAATTATGTGAGATCTAAGGTTAAAACCACTTGATCTTACCGGATCTAACAAATTGCTTCCAAAATAGTTAACTGTTTGGTCAATTTTTTGATAAGGGGGGGCTGATGACGGGTTAGCTCCCCCAGCAAATAACTGTTAATATCGCTTCTTCTGTGTGAGATCTAACGCAAACAACGGTTGATCTAACCTGATCTAACAAAGATCTAACAAACTGCATAAGATTTTTTCTAAAATTTTGATATGGGGGGGGCTAACCCGGCAGAGGTAAAGAATGAGCTTTCCCTGAGCTATCCCTCCTCATCTGGAACCTGACCCTATGTTAAGAACTATCCCTCACAAGCGGGTTCCTCTCCCTACCACTCACTCACCAGAAGCACCCCAAAATGACGTGGGGTCCCTTTTGGAAAAGGTTCCTCTACCCAAGATGGCTGCCAAAGTCTCTTAAGAGTTCAGTGTCCAATCAGACTACCTTCCTCTCTCAAGGTACTGTTTGGAATCTTTAAAGGTTGGTACACTTGAGCTGAATACCAGCTGGTTTTATGTTAAACTGGCCGACATTCGGCCCATGTGTACAGCAGCCTGTCCAACAGAAGTCGATCTAACGAAACATCTTTTATCAAATAGGTATGCTGGAAAACCAGCATCCGACCAGCGCTCGCAGCCAATGGCTGAAAGCGTTGATCAGTGTGTTCTGGCGGGGGGGGGCAGTCCCAGTCCCCCTGTCAGAACACAATAGCTTAGCGGGAGAGGTTGCCGCACTAACATCACTTAGCAAGTATGGCAACCTCTCATTTTTGTTTCATTCAGCCCGCTGAGTTGGACGAAATAGAAACTCCCCGTGTGTACCTAGTATAAAGGACTAATTGCCTTATGAGATTCCCCTTCCCATGCAATGACACTAGGCTACCTGTAGCCAGGAATACTAACTGCACCTGCCTACACATAAGCCTTTAAAATACAGGGGGAACAGAGGGTTCAACAGCAGCTGTAACAGGGCACTGGAGCTTAGGGTGCCCACAACATAACTGCTCAGCCCCTTTTTACCAGCCATATATTAACCATACTTTGAGTACTGAGTGAATGAATTGTACGAGAGCAAGAAACGCCGACCAGGCTTTTTCTGGCACTTTTTGACTACATGTTTAAACCAGTATTTTTTTGCTAGAAAATTACTTATAATCCCCAAACATTAACATTTTTTTAGCAGAGACCCCAGGGAAAAAATGGCAATCGTTGCCATTTTATGTACATGGTATTTGCACAACGGTTTTGCAAACTTAATTTTTTGGGAAAAAATACACTTTAACCAATAAAAAAAAAAAATGTGTGGTTTGAATATTGTTTACATATGTGTGTGCGACTTATGTATGCGTTCACTTCTGCACGCAAGCATGGAGGGATGGGGGCACTTACTTTTTTTTATTATTATTATTTATTTTACTTTTTATTTTTACACTATTCCTTTAATCTTTTTTATCACTTTTATTCCTATTACGAGGACTGTAAACATACCTTGTAATAGAAATAAGGATGACAGTTCCTCTTTATGGAGAGATCTGGGGTCAAAAAAGACCCTGAATCTCTTCTTTACCTTTAAAAGCAAAAGATAAAAAAAATGTTTTGATCTTTTGATTTAGAAAAAAATATATATATATATATTTTCTTCCAGCCTGGACCAGAAGTGACGTCATGACGTCCCTTCAGTCCTCCAAGGCCTTGATGTTGATCAAATAGTATTAACTTTTTGATCAAATCATAAATAAGTGCAGTCCTTGCGCTAGAGTTCAGATTGTCCACAACAGCAAGTCAAACCAACAAATTGGTCAATCAGTCCTCCATAGAAAGGGTTAAATGTAAGTCTCTCTGTGCACACCAACTTGCAGCTCCTTAAAGTGGACCTTCAGTCATTTTTTCATCTTTCCATCTATTAAATCTTCTGCCCTTGTTGTTTTAACTTTGGATAGTAAAACAATTTTTTTCTGCCAGTAAATACCTTATACAGCCCACTTCCTGTTTCTAGTCTGGTCATTAGCCTAGGCTTATGACATCATGAACAGCTCTCTCTCTCTCTTGTGAGAGTTTGCCAGGAAGGGAGGGGCGATGAGTCAAAAAAGGGCCAATGAGAGCTGCAGGGCTGCAGAGCTGGAGGTGTGCCTCTGTGTGACTGTGTAAATCCAGGAAGTGAACAGGCAGTATCTTCAGCTGCCCACAGTTAAAATGGACGCAGCCAGACTTAGTGGAGATAGATTTCTGCAGCATATTTGGCAAGTACAGAATCACAGTATATATAAAATAATATGCAAAGTGGTTGGAGGGAAGCTTCAGAATGGCTAAGATGTTTTTATTATACTTGTTTTTATTATACTTGATTTGTTGTAGCCGTATTAGTGCAATTGTGACAGAGAAAATTTTTATTACAAATTATGTAAGCAGACTGCATTTCCTCTTCAATCAGCAGGATACTGATAGCTGTGAAAACATAAGAAAAAACTGAGCACACAGGCTCATGGTGCAATACCGTTTATTCAATAAAAAATTGTAGAAAAAATCAATGCACTTACAAAAATAGAGTAAACACATGTGTCAAGATCCTGCAGTGGGACTCCCTGGATGGTGACCCTTCAGAGCACCATGGTGGCTGGATCATCCGACAGGCTGCATGTGAGCCACTCACTGTCTCCAAGGGCCGGCCAGCCCCAACAGGGCAAGAGCCGCCTCCGACACCATGTAACTCAGGGGGAACCAAGCTGACAGAGAACGCTATGTGGTCTTTGATCGCCTATGGGAGCATCCAGCCGTACCGTCAGATCGTTTCTCAGGTGAACCAGCGGAAACAGTAAGCCCAAAAATACACCGGCGAGCGGCAGGAGGAGGGGGACGTCCCCTTCCGCCACTTCGGAAATCGTTCCAGCGGCTCATGAGCTGCTCGGGCCAGTTTCATGAGAAAGCTGGCTGCCTGCTGAGAAAAATGGTACTGGGGTTATGGCTGATATCTTCAGCCATTATCCCGGTAAACCGGTATGGATACCATTTGATGTCCCTTTCTGCGGAACCATAACATGAAACCGTGAGAGCGTTCATAGCTCTGTGTAAGCTTAGACTGCATTGGAGCTTACATGGGTCTTTATATCTTTGCTCTGGTGGGTAAACAGAGTAGTTAAAGTGGAAGTCCATGCAAAAACTAAAACCCCTGCATCTTTAGCCACCAACATTCTAATACTAACCTCTCTAGCCCTGAAAAGAAAAAAATCAGTATACGCA
This sequence comes from Aquarana catesbeiana, assembly GCF_042186555.1. NCBI lineage: Eukaryota > Metazoa > Chordata > Amphibia > Anura > Ranidae > Aquarana > Aquarana catesbeiana. The sequence continues at coordinate 102,444,922 of NC_133328.1, forward strand.
CCTTTTCTACAGGTGATCCGACCTGATCTCCAGCAGCGGAAGCTTTTTTTCAAGGCTGAACTGTCAGCCGTGGCTTTGCTGTGTGGGCAGGTGAAGAGGACACGTCTGTCAATGGAAGCCCCATAGTAAGTCTATGGGTGACGTCACTTCCCATTCATTTCACAGCCGTTGTCGGATGTATACTCAGCAGAGCTTCCGCCGCTGGAGATCGGGTTGGTTTGCCTGCAGAAAAGGTATGTATATTGATTTTTTCTTTTCAGGGCTAGAGAGGTTAGTGTTAGAATGTTGGTTTCTATAGATGCAGGGATTTTAATTTTTGCATGGACTTCCACTTTAAGTTGGGGGCAACAATTAAGGGAATCCACTGCTTTGTGTCCATGGTCAAAGCACAGGTTCACTTAAAAGGCAACATCTCAGTTAGGATTTTTCAAGGGCTGATACACCCATTCCTAACTCCCATCCTACACTGCGCAGCATCCATAACACACCTAAGCAATTATTTGCTACTCATTTCTACAATAAGCACCCTTCTAATCTGTGTAATCCCTTTCGGAAGTATAAACAAGTGTGACAACATGTAAAAAGCAATATTCCTCCCACCAGCCGTCCTCTGACGCACTTCGGCAGCAGAGTATAAAGTCATCATAAGTGTTTGACTTATTAGGGAGAAATTCCTGCTGACTTGTTGCATGCTGAGGAGATCTGCGCATTCTACTGACTAATGACTACACACTTCAAAGATTTTTAAATGAACCTTTCATCTTTTTTTATTTCTGATTTCTTCCCCCCCCCCCCATTTTTCTTTTGTTTTCTTTTATTTCTTTACTTCCTTCTTTCTTTTTTCTTTCTTTTTCTTATTCTTCCTTTTCGTTCATTTATGGTGCCATCAAGTTTCTCAGTTCTGTTTCTTTAGGTCATTTACATCCCTGCTGTACTTTTTGATACTATACTGACTGGGCTGGCCCTACCATGGAACCTGCTGGGTCCATGGGACCCAGGCGGCACTTTAAGAGGGGGTCGTATTTCACGTGGGGGCCAATGTCCCAGTGTCCCAGGTCACTGTTTTTGGGCCCAAAAGAGCTGCCCCTGGAGCCCACGCTGCCTGCACATTGGGGGCCACCCCATGATGCCACTGGCATTGAGGCATCTGTAGTCCACAGGGAGCAGGGAAGGCGGTGGGGCCGGGAGTGCTGCTCACTCTTAGACCCCGCCCCGATGCAGTCTGTATGGAGGAGAAGGCCAAGGCTGCAGGTACAGCTAAGTAACAGGTTTGGAGTGGGAACGGCAGTACTGACATCCCCAGTGCGCGGATAGGATGTGGAGTGAGCTGACTGGCAGGTAAGTCCTTCACCCCAATGCGATGGGTGTCTGTGGATTGTCTGATGAGGCGGCACAGATAAGCTGCACTGATGGGCACTGATGGACACTAATGGCAGTGATAGGCTGCACTGGTGGCCACTGATGAGGTGGCACTGATGGACAGTGATGGGCTGCACTGGTGTGTAGTGATGAGGTGGCACTGATGGGCACTGATGAGGTGGCACTGATGGATCCTGATAGGCTGCACTGGTGGGCACTGATGAAGTGGCAATGATGGACACTGATGGGCACTGATAGGCTACACTGGTGGGCACTGATGGACACTGATAGGCTGCACTGATGGACACTGATGAGGTGGCACTGATGGACACTAGCCTGTCCATGTACTACTCTAGCCTGTCAATATACTGCCCTAGTCTGCCCCTGTACTGCCTTGCTCACCCCTATACAGCCCTATCCCAGTGGCATATCATCCATGGGTGCAACATGTTCACTGCACACAGGCCCTGAGGGGTGGGGGGGCACTGTGCTGACACACATTGCACCAATGGATGCTCTAGGGCGCCAAGATTGGGGAGCGGTAACACTGTGGTATGTCATATAATTTTGCATATAGACAAGGTGTTGTTGCATGTAAATCTGACTTCCTGATAAATTTAATTTTAGTTTTAATTATCATGATATAAAATAATGGATGTGGGGGCCTTTTGGTGGGTGTGTTTTTGTTTTTTTTTGGGGGGGGGGGGCAGCATTCCATTGTTGGACCCAGGCAGCACAATCTCTTGGGCCAGCCCTGTATACTGATACTCTACTGATAGACAAAGAGGCATAAGCACTTCATCCTTGCAGTTTTGGTGCTGCAGTAGTTCTCAAGAGATCATACCCAGAGCAACTCGCTAACAAGAGCAAGGCTGTGAAACACTTATCACTGCCTGAAATACCATCAGCTACTCGCCCAAATTCTAGCTGGTCGGACATACTCAGGCAGGTACAAATCTTGCATACAATCTGGTGCGCTCTAGGGGCTTGTCCAGATTAACAGGAAATATATAGTCAAGCATACAGCCAGGGAAGCCCGCTGACAGCTGCTCAGTCATCGGTTGTTAAGGACGTGGTGGCTGTTTTCCCGACCTGCTACTTAACAATCAGCCATTCTTTACATACAATTCGAATCGGCCGATCATTTTTCGACCGATCCGAATTCGAATTGTTCCGAAAATACGAAAGTTGTTAGAAAAAGAACATATAAAATTAAATAAATGAATGTCAGAAAAATGTGTTACCATTTCATTCAGAGGTTCAGATACATCCGAATCTCCGAATAACTAAAAATTCATCCTAATTTAGATTCGGACCAAAACAAATTGCACATGTCTATTCTCTAACAGAAATTCAGAACCTCAGTACAGACATAGAGCTGAGGGAAGAGTCTGCAGGAGGCTGGCATTACTCCTAAGATCCACTGATCACGGTTGCAGTGCTTTGCAGGCTGATTTGCAAGAAAAAAAAGGATAAATGCACATTTTTCTTTTTGCTGCAAATATGGGTGAAATTATTATTTTAGCCTTTAAAAGATGTTACTGTGGAGCGTCATAATATCTTCGATTTTTATGATAGAACACAAGATATAGAATACACACATTTAAAATACATAGATATTTACCTGATTAAAAACAACTGTATGCCTCTGCCAGTTGAATGCAAAATGATGATAGTGTTCCTTTATGGCAGGGGAAAAATAACCTGGTGCTCCCAATTACTTCCAGAGTAATGGATCAAAACTTGGCCACCAGTGAATAGCAGATGCATCTCCTGGATGCAGAGATGCTTGTCCAAGGGTCTATTGGTTTCTGAAAGATGAGATTCCCCTGTGTATGGCCATCTTTAGGGGATCTTTCAGCATTTTGAAATATCGGTGTGATATAACTTCATCATAAAAGAATTTATGCAGCTGATTTTATACTACACTGAAAAGCTGCCTAGCGGAGAAGCAGAGAACCCATTCTGGTAATTTGCCATGTCTCAGTGATGTATGGTGTCTGTCACTTCATCCAAAAACAGAGTCTATTAATTCATAAGCAGGTGTTATAACCACAAACTGTAACTTCATACAGCAGCTCAGCTACTTCTACCCGACAGTCTGCAACAATCGTGTCCTCATTTTACTGTGCACGAGATCCACACCTAAAATCTGCTTATAATACAGATATATTACCAGTCTATAGATCATGTCATATAAAATATAGGATTACCTTATCACACTACACAACAGTCAAATATAAAGGCTACTAAGCATAATGTATCTAAACCAAAGAAGAAAATGTGTTATATTGTAGCTTACAAGTCCTTAGATGTGGTGGAAATTTCCTTTCGTAGGGTGCCTTTACACGTGTGAATGGCACCCAGCCCGCAATTACATGCGAGAACCCCGGTGGAGGTTCCCATGATTAGTTGCAAGCAGGCAACCCCATTGAAAGCAATATGAGGCTGCCTTCTCTTGCAGCTAATCGCGATCACTCACACGTAATCGCTCATGTTGCAATCACATAGCTACAAAGTTAAAGTTAGTATATAGTAGTTTTTGGTAAATATAAACTGCTAAATACCTTTTTTTCATCAGCAGTATAGTCTTGTGACTTCTATCAGTGTCTGGTTAAAGCTTGTAGGAGGAGTTTTCATTTTTTCCTGACTGTCCTATGAAGCTGCAGGACCCCTGACCCTCTGTCTGGACAGTGCTGATTGGCCCTGTGCCAATTACATGCACCTTCCCAAGAAAAAAAAACCTCTCTAGCAATACACACCAAACTGAGCATGTGCAAAGTAACTCTAAGGCTTTGTCTTATCAGGAGATGGATTGGGGACAGTAAAAGAAGGAGAGGATCATTGAAGACAGGCTCAAACAGCCTCTATACACAATGTGGAGGATTAAAGCGGAGTTTTGCGAAAAAAATTTTTTTTAGATGTCAGCAGCTGCAAATACTGCAGCTGCTGACTTTTAAAATAAGGACACTTACCTGTCCCGGGGTCCAGCGATGTCGGCACCCGAGACCGAACCGTCCCTCGGTCCTCGGGTGCTGCCGCCGCCATTCTCACTGAGGGAATCAGAAAGTGAAGCGTTGCGGCTTCACTGCCCGGTTCCCTACTGCGCATGCGCGAGTCGCGCTGCGCGTCTATACTGGTCCCCGTTTTGTTGTGGGAACTGTGTATTTCCCACAGCACAACGGGGGTGGGCAGGGAGTCTGCGGCTAGCTGCGGCTAGCTATACCCGGAAGTGGGTGCAGATACCTGTATTATACAGGTATCTGCACCCCCCTCCCCCCTGAAAGGTGCCAATTGTGACACCGGAGGGGGGGAGGAATCCGACGAGCGGAAGTTCCACTTTAGGGTGGAACTCCGCTTTAACCCCTTAGGTACCACAGTGAGTATAACCAGCATGCTTTACTGCATATACAGACTGATTTAACGGTTGTGGGTTTAGTAACACTTTAATCTGGTTGAAAAAGTTCATGCAGTTCAACCCTAAGTCCAGGGCCGATCACTCGCATGTGATCCCACCATGAACAATTACATGCAAGTGGGCCTGATTGGCTACGAGAGTTGCAGCCTCCCATTGCTTTCAATGAGGCTACCTACTCACAGCTAATCATGGGAACCCCCACTGGGGTTCTCACATGTAATCGCCCGCAGGTAGGGTTGCCACCTGTCCGGGATTCACCCAGACAGTCCGGGTTTTGAAATATTGTGTCCGGGTTTCAGTCCACCTGAAACCTGGACACATTGTTCAGACAGGGATGTGGCTCAGAACAGGGCTTGACAGGAGGGGGAGGGGACACTATGTGCACCGCATTACTATTCTCTTTGGAGTGCCCAAAGGTGTCCCAGGTCTGTTACAATCCTATAGTGTATACTGAAACAAAAAGAAAAAATGTACTGTGCCGCAGCTAAAGTGTTCGGGTTTGGCTTGAAGAAAAAGTGGCAATCTTACCCGCAGGGTGCATTCACAATTGTGAATACACCCTCAGGGTTAGGGTTACAATCAGGGTCACTCTCTTTACTGTATCTATAGAGAAGCAGTGTTGTCACACTAGGCTGCACTCCTGGACAGCTTCCTCACTCTTCATCGCCATAACATAGGAGGAAGTGTGCTGTAGTTCACAAATACATAGCTGAGAAGGTTTCAGCTTTCAGTTTATAGGAAACTACATGGACATTGGGCCTCTGACAGGATAAACTGATATTTTTTGATACTTACACATAATGTACTTAGCTTAAAAACAAAAAAGAAAACTAATGCAGCCACCACTTCCCATAACTTGTAAGCTGCAATTTATTACATGTTGTTCTTACTTATTATTTATATAGAACCAACAATTTACACAGTGCTTTACATATATATACTGTATATTGTACATGCACATCAGTACCTGGTGGGGGCAGGCACATGTAGTGCTGGCGGAAGTGCTAACCCAGGGATCTTCAAACTACGGCCCTCCAGCTGTTTGCGAAGCTACACATCCAATAAGGCATTGTAAACTCTGACATTGACAGACATGACTAGGCATGATGGGAATTGTAGTTCCTGAACAACTGGAGGGCCATAGTATGAAGACCCCTGTGATAACCCCTTAGCCACTGTGCTGCTATTGGCTTTACATGTGCTTTGCCCATTCAGGGCTTTTAAAGTGTTGTAAATCATCAAAATAAATGCATTGTTCTGTCCCTAAAGTACTGCATTCAGTGGCGGCCCGTCCATTAGGGGCACCACCCCCTCTCTCCACTCCACCCCCCTATATGGTATTGGATAGAATCTATCCACAGCCGCTGCGGCCAACCTCTATTCATGCGTCCAGCCCCTTTCAGGGCACCAGGTGCATGAATTACAGCAGTGTTTTTTGTTTTTTTTTAGCACCTGATTAGAGCCAGAGGCTCTAATAGGCTTCAAAATTGGGGGGGCTCGGGACGCAGAGGATGCGCTCCGATCCCACCCAGGTCTTCTGAAGAGGTCAGCGGGCCCAAACAGTCTTGAGAGCGATCCACTAAAGGGTCTGCATGGAAATACATATACTCCAAAAGCATGACTATCAGCTGCAGACCGTTACATGGTTTTAAGTAACTGCACAGATGTGAGTAGTGACCCATCCATATAAAAAATATATATAAAATCCCTAGTGTTTTCTCCATCCTCTAGCTACAGTCATAATTATACTACAGAGCGGTCACCTTTGTTTTCTCTTTCCCTTTTCCACTCCAAAAAGCTTGTTAGTATGGCAATATCTTTCAGAATAATTTTACAAGCCTGTTGATAATGTCACAGGGATTAATAAAAGCTGTTTCTTCCTACAGGAACATTGTAAAAGGAAGAAAAAAATGGCTGGAACATGATCTAGAGGGGGATAAGGAGGTTTGGGGGTAATGGGTGATTTGGGTAATGCTTTGACATGCACTTTCTATTTTCCAGTTTAATGTAATCTGTTTATTGCAAAGAATAATGGATTGCCTTTGAAGATTCTCTTTTATTCAAGGCACAGTATAGCTAGTAGTAGTTAAGCTGGCCATTAGGGATGAGCCCGATGTTCGAGTCGCTTACGTAACTGGGTGGCCCCGCCCCCTCTGACACCCCAGGAAAGCCATAGGGAAATCACCGTGCATCAGAGGGGGGCGGGGTCACCCGGGAACGTCACGGTGTGGCCCCGCCCTCAGTTATAAAAGAACTATCAAAGCGAAGAAGCGTCATATGGCGGGAGCCTCCCATGGAGGCAGATCCGTGAGGCGGAGCGAGAGAAGAAGAATGGACTTCATGGGACATTTTAATTTTTTTATTTTTTAATAAAGGACTTGTTCCAAGCCGTGTCTTGTCATTTTTACCATTTTAACACTTTTTTTGTGAAATGGTTGGGGAGTACATTTGTACCCCGTTACCATTTCACACAGGGGGGAGGCCGAGATCTGGGGTCCCCTTGTTAAAGGGGGCTTCCAGATTCCGATAAGCCCCCCGCCCACAGACCCCCACAACCACCAGGCAAGGGTTGTGGGGATGAGGCCCTTGTCCCCATCAACATGGGGACAAGGTGCTTTGGGGGGGTACCCCAAAGCACCCTCCCCATGTTGAGGGCATGTTGCCTGGTACGGTTCGGGGGGCGCTCTTTCGCCCCCCCCTTTTTTCCTGCGGCCTGCCAGGTTGTGTGCTCGGATAAGCATCTGGTATGGATTTTTGGGGGGACCCCAACACCATTTAAAAAAAAAAATTGGCAGGGGGTTCCCCTTAAAATCCATACCAGACCTGAAGGGTCTGGTATGGATTTTGAGGGGGACCCCCACGCCATTTTAAAAAAAAACTTTGGCCGAGGTTCCCCTTAATATCCATACCAGACCTGAAGGGCCTGGTATGGAATTTGGGGGGATCCCCACGCAATTTTTTTTTTAAATTTTAATTTGGGGTTCCCCTTAATATTCATACCAGACCCAAAAGGGACTGGCAATGGACTGGGGGGATCCCATGCCATTTTTTTCAATGACTTCTTTTATCTGTATTGCCGGCACCGACAATTCATTATAGCCGCGAGTAGTTTTAAATGACTTTTTTTCCTTTAGAAATGTCATTTTGTGCAGGGACTGTGCTAAACACGGGAAACATGCGCCACTTTACAGGCATACTTTACACTTTAACGGTGTTCGCTTGTTCGAACAAATTTTTTGCCTGTTCGCATGTTCTGCTGCGAACTGAACCGGGGGTGTTCAGCTCATCCCTACTGGCCATACAGCAACCAGAGGATTGAAAGAAAAAAAAAAAAATACCCGGTTTCCCCATAAACACATTCAAGGTGGATGGGGAATTGCCCCCACTGTACTATTGTATTTTGACAGCAGTTAGACTTCCCTGTCGTCAGAATACACTGATCAGTGCCACTGGCTGTAGCTGGAAGCACTGATAATTCGGAAAAAACCCAACAAGCTGGTTGTACAGCAGTTGATTGGGCCTGCCCATATATGGATTGAAACTCAATTGGTCCCTGCTAAACCAGCTGAATTTTGATCCATGTATGGCCGTCCTTAGTCACAGTTAAATGCACTTGTTGGTATCGTTGCCCTACAACCCTTCACAAAATTGACCCTTCTGTCCCCGATGTATGTTGGCTTTTTTTGCAGGCTCCTGGCATAATGCTCCATATCTAGGGTACAAGTCCATGCATCACTCCTTTTTGGGATGAAATACTATGTTTTTATGACTCCCTGGTGGGCAATAAATACCCAAATCAACCCCAAATCACGATACTCTCTATGCTGCCGGGATCCTGCAAACAAATTAAGAAAAGTCTGAATAGACACTTCCTGACAGCAGCCTGATCTGTCATTGCCAGATATTAGTGTCAGCTAGAACCACCATCTTTGACCGCTTTGGCTTGTGAACAGTATTGAATATATGGAGAGCGTGATTGCCAGAGATGAGGACAAATCTGAATCTCACAGCCTTATGGGGACAGTTTGGACTCATTTCTATTACTCTTCCAATTTAGCCTCTTTTATTTCTACTACTGTTTGAGTGTGCACTTACTTCTGGGATCCTGTTAGGTGCACATGCCCTCCTATAAACAGTGACCAAGTTCTCTCCCCTCACCCCCCCCCCCCGACACACACTTTTTTCCCTTCCCCCTTTTCTTTCTCTCTCTTCTTTCAAGACTCTTTTCTCTTTGGGTTGTCCCGTTTCTGAGCTTGACACTCAATGATAGCATCCTAGACGTAGAGGTGGTTTTCCGAATGGACATCCACATATGTAGACGTTGTATCTTCTATATTATAAATATGAACCATGATGTTTTATGTTTGACTTATATTACCATACCTAGTATACAGTGCCTTGAAAAAGTATTGATAGCCCTTGAAATGTAGCGGGCACCTACTTTTAAGTAGGTGACCTTTCCTGTTAGTTTTCTATGATAGGTAAATTTAGACAGGCTGATGCTATTACAGCGGGCCTGTTTTGTTGATTTCCATATTTGAGTGACAGGTAGTTTATGTGTTGGTCTCGGCCAATCATTAATTTGCTTGGTAATCCCGGGACTCTCATATACAAGCGGGGTCACGTGGTGTCCACGGGAGTCCGGGTCCCAGTCCAGTTCTGCTCTGAGGAGCGAGAGAGCCAGCCTGGTTCCCGGAGGGGAAGTTGGAGGTTTTCCCCTCCGGGGAACCAACGGAGCTTCACCTTAGCGAGAAGGGTGGAGATCCGGTCCTCATGGAGGAACAGACGACATCTTGCCGCGTGTAGTCGTGGACGTAGACCGCCCCTGCGGGGAGGGGAGCGGGCCACAAAGAGGTAGAGAAACTGAGAATCATTGCGGATGAAGTAGCAACAAAGCGGAAGGAAACTGGGCGATCGATCGTTTGTGAGTGGCACATGGACTATTAATCACGTGAGTGAAAGCCCAAGGGAAAGGCACTGCCAGAGACTGAGGGTTGTTGGTGACAAGTCAGTGAGATGGGCAATAATGGCCTTTGACTTTGAGTTCAGCATTGCCTCGGGATTCCAATCAGTCAAGCGGGAGGAGTTATTCAGATTGGCTATCCTTTAGCGTAATTTGGAAGTACCATGTCGGTGGGAAGTAGTGGTAAAGAGGTAGCAGTGAAGCTGCAAGTACACATGTAGAGATATAGATCGTTCCTTTTAAAGTTATCTAGATGAAGAAGTTATTCAGAGTGACTCTTTATCAACTCATTCTCTATCAAATCTACTTCCACCGTCCCTGATTGAAGAGATTGTTTAAAACGATTTCTTAACTACCCGCAATTGTACTCAGATTTTCCTGTATGAATCACTGAAAGATGACAATGTAACAAAAGAGCATCTCAAAGGAAGTCCTTCTCCTATCCCAGTTTATGTTGATGAATAAAGCATTAAGAAAAAGCACTAAGGACTGTGACTTTTAAATCTATGGGCTCCAAGGGTTGAGTAGTAAATGTGAATTACGGATATAGCAAATATTCAGCCGCTCCTTCAGGGGTAAGCGCTACATGTGGGGGCGTCATCCGGGATATCTGTTTCACGTTTGCCGCTAACCATCTCCCATAGCAACGAAAACCTGCATTTCAGTGATTGTTGCCAAGATAGCCTGCAGTATAATGCCCCGTACACGCGGTCGGACTTTGTTCAGACATTCCGACAACAAAATCCTAGGATTTTTTCCGACGGATGTTGGCTCAAACTTATCTTGCATACACACAGTCACACAAAGTTGTCGGAAAATCCAATCGTTCTAAACGCGGTGACGTAAAACACGTACGTCGGGACTATAAACGGGGCAGTGGCCAATAGCTTTCATCTCTTTATTTATTCTGAGCATGCGTGGCACTTTGTCCGTCGGATTTGTGTACACACGATCGGAATTTCCGACAACGGATTTTGTTGTCGGAAAATTTTATAGCCTGCTCTCAAACTTTGTGTGTCAGAAAATCCGATGGAAAATGTCCGATGGAGCCCACACACGGTCGGAATTTCCAACAACACGCTCCGATCGGACATTTTCCATCGGAAAATCCGACCGTGTGTACGGGGCATAACAGTACCTGCCGCCAGGGGTCGCTGGGGAGGACTTTGAAAATATACAGCTACAGTTCCGCGCTGAACCAAAAGGTGGGCGGTGAATCCACGCCCCAGAGGAAAAAATTTCAGTGTTCAGCGTGCCACAGCAAGATGGCGGAAGGTGTTAAGGACATGCTTGCTATGCAGTTGCTATTTGATGTGCAGGACCGGGTTCTGGTTGACACCGGTGTTCAGTTGGAGCTAACCAGAGGACTGGCGTTGGGAGTAATTGACAGAGTAGAGAAACTCTGTATGCTATGTCCTGGATGTCGGAGGCCTACAGTTGGAGTCATCGCCTGGGCTCAGTGTGGACATTGCGGTATCCAGTTATCAAGATTGGGACCCGTCCAACAGGAGGTCAAATATTATTTTGTTAAAGAAAAAACGGGACTTTGTCTGCCGCGGGAATGGATGATACGGAAGGCCGGAGAGGGTCGTCTGTCACCTACAGCAGCAGTAGAGGAGCTCCCGTCTGATTCGGCTGAATCAGAGCCATCAGGAGATCAGGTAGGATCTACTGAGAAAGCCTGTGACTTGGTTGGGAATTCGGGGACTGTTGAAGTTGTTGCCCAGTCTTCGGAGGGAACCCCTGAGAAACCAGTTAGCAGTGAGCCCTTTGATTTGCCTGTCCGGAAGGAGCCTAAACCACAGGAGGGGGATCCCTCGGGTGAGCCGGACAGGGTTAGTGAAGATCGGGTTGTAGATTGGGGATCACCACAGATCTTGCAGAAATACGAATCGATAAGCGATCTATTTGAATGGTCATCCCCTGAAGAGTTTGATTCAAGTGAGGAGGAATGTTTTATTGAGAGTTCAACTTCAGTGGAGGCTTCCACAGGAGTGTCCGGTTCAGTTAAAATTTCAGCATCTCCATTTAATGTGACAAACACTATCGTTCCTAGCAGGCCAGCTACATTTCAGAAATGGGTCAGTAGAGCTACTGACGTGTATGTTTTGCCTGTCCGAGGAAAGGCTAAAGACTTACCTAGACTCTCTAGATTCCAGAGAGAGGTCCAGCGAAAGGTGGCTCAAGAATGGGGTTTTGATTATCCATATGTCCCGGAACAAGTTATGGACATTGTGGAAAGTTCCCGGGAATCATGGGAGGATGAACTTGTGTGGGACTACCTTCATGTTCCTAAGCAAAAAAGGACACCTGACAGTGAGGTTTGGGTTCGGTTCAAAGATATTCATTGAGAGTGGAAACTTGGAAGAGCGATCCACAAGGACAGAGTATTGGTGGTAAAAGCTGGACAAAATACCCGCAGTTACTCTATCTCGGTGAGAGGACCAGGAGATAGTCGAAGGAGGTTGCCTGACCCAAGATATTATTTGTGAACAGGATTGCATTCACAGGTTTATGTCTTTTACCCAGATTGACTGCAGGATGGCAGATGGGTTAGGGTGGGTTTTCCCCAATTAAACTGTTAAGCAGGAGACTCACATTCATGGTGCCTAACAAGGACAAAGTTAAGGACACTAGGGTGTGCTGTCTCTGCTTGAATCCCTTTGTAGCACAAGTACTTCTTCAAGGACTCTTATTTAAGAGCCAAACAGAAAGTTTATTTTGCCAACGGGCAGACGGATTTATTTGCCGAGCAAGTCTATTGGGATCCGCTCTGCAGGAGTACTGCTGGACTCCTTTTGAGGGAGCGATTATCTCAATGGGAACATACATGCCATAAAGAAATGTATATTTGTTCTAATTACCCGGTAGAGGATTATAACCCCCTCTGCATGGTAATGTTTGTGTAGTAGTTAGAATTATTGTGTGTTTTCCTTTAGGTATATTGGAGATGTGATGGCTGTCCATTCCACGGAAGAAGGCCTGTGGCAATCAAAGTATTCCTCCCAAGGGAGCAGTGCTTTGGTTCCACTTGTATTAAGTGTTAAATGTAGGGATCTACAGTCAGGCCATGTAAATATTTTTTTTTTTGTGTTAACATTGTATACAGTGACAGGTGATGTTAACCCTGTTTAACGTTTATTTCCTTTTCCCCGTTCCCATTGATGTAATGCAAAGAAACAAAAAAGGCGCCTCTAAGTGCAGAAGATTGACAATTTTAATGCCCCAAAAAGGGTTAAAAACACTTACAAAATGGAAGTGGTAATCAGGCACATCATGAATAAAGCAGCATTGGAAGGGATGGCGGTCAGAGGAAGCCTTCAGATGGAATGGATGTGATCACTGAACACAGCGGTGTGGGACACAGGAAGCCGCTGTGAGACCGGCGTCATCAGCTGGAAGGGAGACGAACCCGGAAGTGATGTCATCCACAGGGCGGCTCGATAACCAGCCTGAACCGCAAACAAACAGCCTGGACGAGGATGTGATGTCATCAGAAAGGGACGCGTTTCGGAACCTTCAATCGTTCCTTTTTCAACCCTAAATAGGTTGAAAAAGGACCGCCATCCCTTCCAATGCAGCTTTATTCATGATGTGCCTGATTACCACTTCCATTTTGTAAGTGTTTTTAACCCTTTTTGGGGCATTAAAATTGTCAATCTTCTGCACTTAGAGGCGCCTTTTTTGTTTCTTTGTATTATTATAGAGCCTGCTTCAGTCTTTTAAAGTCGCAGCCCTTCTGCTGAAGATCATTCCACCACCCCATTATACTTACCAACATCTCTCTTGTCATTTTGGACTGCCTAAATTTAGTAGAGACTTTTTCTGGATCATGTTAGTCCTGTGCTCCCTATATACCCTTTTTTTATTTTCCATTGATGTAATGAGATGCTCTTTCTTCCTTGAAATTTTGAGGAGTCACTCTGAAGTTTATTCCCCACAAATGGGGACAGTTGTGATTCAAGTGGGGGGTGTATGTAGCGGGCACCTACTTTTAAGTAGGTGACCTTTCCTGTTAGTTTTCTATGACAGGTAAATTTAGACAGGCTGATGCTATTACAGCAGATCTGTTTTGTTGATTTCCATATTTGAGTGACAAGTAGTTTATGTGTTGGTCTCGGCCAATCATTAATTTGCTTGGTAATCCCGGGACTCTCATATAAAAGCGGGGTCACGTGGTGTCCACGGGAGTCCGGGTCCGAGTCCAGTCCTGCTCTGAGGAGCGAGAGAGCCAGCCTGGTTCCCGGAGGGGAAGTTGGAGGTTTTCCTCTCCGGGGAACCAACGGAGCTTCACCTTGGCGAGAAGGGTGGAGATCCGGTCCCCATGGAGGAACAGACGTCATCTTGTCACAAAGCGGAAGGAAACTGGGCGATCGATCATTTATGAGTGGCACATGGACTATTGATCACGTGAGTGAAAGCCCAAGGGAAAGGTACTGCCAGAGACTGAGGGTTGTTGGTGCACAAGTCAGTGAGATGGGCAGTAATGGCCTATGATTTTGAGTTCAGCATTGCCTCGGGATTCCAATCAGTCAAGCGGGAGGAGTTATTCAGATTGGCTATCCTTTAGCGTAATTTGGAAGTACCATGTCGTGGGAAGTAGTGGTAAAGAGGTAGCGGTGAAGCTGCAAGTACACATGTAGAGATATGGATCGTTCCTTTTAAAGTTATCCAGATGAAGACGTTATTCAGAGTGACTCTTTATCAACTCATTCTCTATCAAATCTACTTCTGCCGTCCCTGATTGAAGAGATTGTTTAAAATGATTTCTTGACTACCCGCAATTGTACTCAGATTTTCCTGTATGAATCACTGAAAGATGACAATGTAACAAAAGAGCATCTCAAAGGAAGTCCTTCTCCCATCCCAGTTTATGTTGATGAATAAAGCATTAAGAAAAAGCACTAAGGACTGTGACTTTTAAATCTATGGGCTGCGAGGGTTGAGTAGTAAACGTGAATTATGGATATAGCAAATATTCAGCCGCTCCTTCGGGGGTAAGCGCTACATAAATATCTGAAAAGTGTGGCGTGCATTTGTATTCATCCCCCTTTACTCTCATACCCCTAACTAAAATCCAGTGGAACCAATTGACTTCAGAAGTCACCTAATTAGTAAGTAAAGTCCACCTGTGTGTAATTTAATCTCAGTATAAATACAGCTGTTCTGTGAAGCCCTCAGAGGTTTGTTAGAGAACCTTAGTGGACAAACCGCACCATGAAGGCCAAGTAACACACCAGACAGGTTGGGATAAAGTTGTGGAGAAGTTTATAACAGGGTTAGGTTATAAAAAAATATCCCAAGCTTTGAACATCTCATGGAGCACTGTTCAATCCATCATCCGAGAATGGAAAGAGTATGGCACAACTGCAAACCTACCCAGACATGGCCGTTCATCTAAACTGACAGGCCGGGCAAGGAGAACATTAATCAAAAAAAGAAGCCAAGAGGCCCATGGTAACTCTGGAGGAGCTACAGAGATCCATAGCTCAGGTGGAAGAATCTGCCCACAGGACAACTATTAGTCCTGCACTCCACAAATCTGGCTTTTATGGAAGAGTGATAAGAAGAAAGCCATCGTTGAAAGAAAGCCATAAGAAGTCCTGTTTGCAGTTTGTGAGAAGCCATGCGGGGGACACAGCAAACATGTGGAAGAAGGTGCTCTGATCAGATGAGACTAAAATTGAACTTTTTGGCCTAAAAGCAAAACGTGACGTGTGGTGGAAAACTGACACGGCACATCACCCTGAACACACCATCCGTGAGACATGGTAGTGGCAGCATCATGTTGTGGGGATGCTTTTTTTTTTTAACAGGGACAGGGAAGCTGGTCAGAGTTGATGGGAAGATGGATAGAGCCAAATACAGGGCATTCTTAGAAGAAAACCTGTTAGAAGAGACTTGAAAACCTGCAAAAGACTTGAGACTGGGACGGAGGTTCACCTTCCAGCAGGACAATGACCATAAACATACAGCCAGAGCTACAATGGAATGGTTTAGATCAAAGCATATTCATGTGTTAGAATGGCCCAGTCAAAATCCAGACCTAAATCCAATTGAGAATCTGTGGCAAGACTTGAAAATTGCTGTTTACAGACGCTCTTCATCCAGTCTGACAGAGCCTGAGCTATTTTGCAAAGAAGAATGGGCAAACATTTCACTCTCTAGATGTGTAAAGTTGGTAGAGACATCCCCAAAAAGACCTTCAGTTGTAATTGCAGCGATAGGTGGTTCTACAAAGTATTGACTCAAGGGGGCTGAATACAAATGCATGCCACACTTTTCATATATTTATTTGTAAAAAAAAATTGAAAACCATTCATCATTTTCCTTCCACGTCACAATTATGTGCCACTTTATGTTGGTCTATCACATAAAATATAAAAAAAAAACATTTACGTTTTTGGTTGTAACATGACAAAATGTGGAAAATTTCAAGGGGTATGAATACTTTTTCAAGGCATTGTATATTTGGTTAGCTTCTGCTATGAGGATTTTTGTTCTTCCTCTTTCTTCAGGATAATATGACCAAATTGTTGTGGTTTCTACTGAGCTCATTGTAAGTACCTTTATGTACTGGTATGTCTATGTTTTCCTGTTCTGGATATGTTTGTACCTCTCTGGTCCATCATGGACATCTGTCTTTTATACTTCATTCTCATGCAAAACGTAATAAAATCGAGATTAAACATCAATTGCAATTGTTCTGTGATGTGGAAGGCGTTTCATAGCTTGTCCAGGTCACTTCTTCAGTTTCAGTGAGTGTCAGGAAGACAGCCTTTTATTTATATCCATACAGATAGCACAGACCCCCTAATCCGATCACCATAGAATTTGCAGATGTTGATTATCCAAAAACAGGATGGGTCTGAGGAAGGGGCTTGGAGAAGCTACAAAACATCTCAACAATACAGAACACTACTACTAACATTACAGAATGATTGCTATGGGCTACCCCATTCTGCACATCAATAGTTCCCATTCCATTTCATTTTTCAGTAAGGTTATGTACATAGACTCCCTGCATGTAGACCTTCATCTATCACTGTGTCTCATAGCACTTCAATATGCACTACAGAAAGGGGAGAGCAGTCCTGGTGGGTGGGGACTGCAGCTTCAGCACCTACATGGAATACAGTCCATGTTTAATTTAAAGGAGTGCAACCCGAAGGAAATGTTTTCAGCTTTTGTCTGTATTTAGCCATCTGTCTCAATATAAATTTCTTCCTTGGAGCATTGGTAGGAATACACACTAATGCCCCGTACACACGATCGGACATTCCGACAACAAAATCCATCGGATTTTTTCCGACAGACGTTCCCTCAAACTTGTCTTGCATACACACGGTCACACAAAGTTGGTCGGAAATTCCGAACATCAAGAACGCGGTGAGGTACAACACGTACGACGAGCCGAGAAAAATGAAGTTCAATAGCCAGTGCGGCTCTTCTGCTTGATTCTGAGCATGCGTGGAACTTTGTGCGTCGGAATTGTCTACACACGATCAGAATTTACGCGAACGGATTTTGATGTTGGAAAATTTTAGATCCAGCTCTCAAACTTTGTGTGTCGGAAATTCCGATGGAAAAAGTCCGATGGAGCCTACACACGGTTGGAATTTCCGACAACAAGCTCCGATCGCACATTTTCCGTTGGAAAGTCCGATCGTGTGTACAGGGCATGAGTGTTCTGTTTAGAAGCTTGCCTATACAAAACCTGATTTGTATTTGTTATTTCAGAATTACTTGTCAAATAAATACTGCTTTGTAATAGTGCATTGCGCACTTGCGCATTTGTTTAAAGTGTCCTTTGAGAACTTAAAATAGCCTTTGACCATTATTTTCAGCATAACTCACGTGGAAACAGCTTTTTTTTTCCCAAACAAATTTGTGGTCATTTCACATGTCTTTGTGGTTGGAAAGTCACATGACTTAGTATTACAAATGTTGCAAATACATTGGTTATTTAGGGAACTACATAAAACACAAAACACATGATGCCAAGTAAAATGATTTCCCTTTTCCCATATATGAGAGGCTTACCTTTAATAATAATAATGGTTTAATAGTCAAATGATTCTGAATAATCTAAAAAAAAACAAGGAGCATGTCAAAGTGAAGAAATAAGGAAATCCCCAGTGATGCTTAATTATAAAAACAGATTTGTTAACCACCTCTGTAAGATTTCCCCCCCTTCATTACAAGGCCATTTTTTGCGATACGGTACTGCATTACTTTAACTGACTATTGCGCGGTCATGCGCGCTGTACCCTAACAAAATGTATGTCTTTTTTTCCCCAGAAATACAGAAATAGAGCTTTCTTTTGGTGGTATTTGATCACCACTGTGTTTTTAATATTTTTTTTGCGCTATAAACAAAAGAAAGACCAACAATTTTGAAAAAAAAAAAACTATATTTTTTACTTTCTGCTATAAAACATATCCAATAAAATGTAAAACAAATCGAACTTCTTCATAAATTTAGGCCAATATTTATTCTGCTACATGTTTTTGGTAAAAAAAATCCCATTAAGTGTATGTTGATTGGTTTGCACAAAAGTTATAGTGTCTATAAACTATGGGAACAAGATGAGGTTAGAAGCTGATTGGTTTCTATGCAGAAATTTGACTATTTTTGCCCTCTCTAGCTTTAGTAAGTAAAACCCCATCTGACACTTTTGACACTTTTTGGGGACCAGTGACACTGATACAGTGATCAGTGCTAAAAATACAGTATGCTCTGTCACTGTACTAATGACATGGGCAGGGAATGGGTTAAACATCTAGGGCAATCAAAGGGTTTATAACTGTGTGCCTAGCCAGTGTTTTGGTGTTTGTGTGGGAGGTGATTTTACTGGGGGAAGTAATGGATTTTATTCCCTGTTTTGCGGGGAAAGAAAATTACTTTCCCGCTGACAGAACAGGGCTCTGCCTTGTTTACATAGGCAGTGTAAATTCATGCCGATCACCGGGTGCCAGTGGTAATCCATTGGCCAGCACCCACTGATCGACATCTGCTGTGTGTAATCATAGCACGGCTGGGTTGCCGGCAGCATGCGCGCACCCCCTACCTGGAAGTGTAAGATCACGTACCTAGTATGTCATCTGGCGCAGCTGAACCGCCATATATCTATGTTATAGGGTCATCAAGTGGTTAAAGTGGAATTCTTACTTACACCTAACTAACCTTAAAACTGTCCCCCTCCTGACAACTACGCTAACTAACCTGTGTAAGAAAGAGGTATATACTGTACTTACCTACTTCATGCCACTCTGGTCCGGTCACGTGATCCCCTGTGTCAGCAAGTGGCAATAGCCGGGAGAGCTGAAAGCGGCTAGTAAAGCCTCGAGCAGCACTCCGACAACGGCTAGTAAAGCCTCGAGCAGCACTGATGTCATCCATAGGCTTCAATTGCCCATTTGTTGTCACTGTCAGTGCTCCCTCCTCTCCTCTGAAGACTCGATGGCTGACACAGGGGAGCTGGATCATGTGACCGGACCAGAGCGGCCTGTAAATAAGTATATACATCTATCTTGCACAGGATAGTTAACATGAGGGGGAGGGGAAAGTTTTAAGGCTAGTTAGGTGTAAACTGAAATTCCACTTTAGGGCTACTTTCACAATGGGACCGCCCGAGTGTTAGCAGCATGCAGCGGGAGCGAGAGGTCGGCAAGTGACTGGTTGGCAAGTGGTTTAAACAGCGCTAAAGCGCAGCGCTTTAGCGCTGTTTAAACCACTTGCCAACCAGTCACTTGCCGACCTCTCGCTCCTGCTGCATGCTGCGGGAGTGTGCCCGCGGGTCGGGCGGACTTGATGTCAGCCGGCGACCCGCAATCGCGGTGTACAGAGGCAGAACGGGGATCTGCCAGTGTAAACAAGTGGTTCCCCGTTTTGCCTGATGACAGAGATCTTCTGTTCCCAGTGATCAGGAACAGTGATCTCTGTCATGTCCCTGGCAGCCTTTCCCCCCTACAGTTAGAACACGCTGAGGGAACACACTTAACCCCTTGATCGCCCCTAGTGTTAACCCTTTCTCTACCAGCGTCATTTTTACATTGATGAGGGCATTTTTATAGCACTAATCAATGTACTAATGTCACTGGTCCCCAAAAAGTGTCATTTGGGGGTCAGATTTCTGCCGCAATGTCGCAGTCCCGCTAAATTTTGTAGATCGTCACCATTAGACGTGACTTTTGCGCAAACCAATCAATATACACTTATTATGATTTTTTTTACCAAAATATGTAGAAGAATTTATATCGGCCTAATCTGATGAATAAATGTGTTTTTTATATATATAATTTTTTGGATATGTATTATAGCAAAAACTAAAAAAAAATAGTTCTTTGTTTGTTTATAGCACAAAAAATAAAAACCACAGAGGTGATCAAATGCCAGCAAAAGAAAGCTCCATTTGTGGGAAAAAAGGACATACATTTTGTTTGGGTACAGGGTCGCACGACTGCCCAATTGTCAGTTAAAACGACGCGGTGCCGTTTCGCAAAAAATGGCCTGGTCATTAAGAGGGCAAATCTGTCCTTAAGTAGTTAAGCGGCGCTTTTTGGCTGCTAGCGGGGTGCTTTTAATTCCTGCTAGCGTCCGAAGAAGGGGTTAAAAGCGCCTGTGTTGTGGCGTTTCCAAAACGCTTTTCAGGTGCTTCAGGAAGCACTGCCCATTCATTTCAATGGGCAGGGGCGGTGTAGGAGTGGTGTATACAGCGCTCCCAAACCGCCCCAAAGATGCTGCTTGCAGGACTTTTTCTAACGTCCCGCAAGCGCACCGTCACAGTGTGAAAGCACTTGGGCATTCACATTCGGGCAGCATGGGTGGCAGTTTTCAGGCGCTTTCCAGGTGCTATTTCTAGCATTAAAACGCCTACAAACTCCCTCAGTGTGAAAGGGGTCTAAGGCTTTTGAGTTTTGTCTGACAACATTTCACCATACCATTTCAACAAACATTTTCCCATGAGATTCTATGTGCATTTGATATATTTTATTCACGTTATTTATCTCTTAGATTAGAGCCTCCCTTGTGTAGACAACCAAAAGCCAGAGCCGGCTGGCGGGTGCCGCCATCTTGCGATGTCAGCAGTCCCAGCAGACTCAGAGCTGTCACTCAAGTACCAATCTCTAGTATTTCCCTTCATTCCTCCCCTGGCAGCTATAAAAATGGTAAGAGGGGATGTAATAAGAAGAGCTGGGCCAGCACAAATAGTAATTACACACTCAAGGAAGAAAGGAAAAACACTGCAAGCAAGAATGTAAAATAGTTGATTTTTCTGTGGTTTTACTTGCAGTTTAGTTAGTGACAGGGTCCTGTTAAAGTGTATCTAAGGCCAAGTGTTATAGATATAGATGCGGTAAGAAATCCCTGGCAGCTTTTTTTTCTCTTTTTGTCCTTTGTGGAACAGGAAATTAAAGAAAAGAAAACATTTCCAAAGTGAGGGGAGATCTTTCCCTTCATTGCCTGTTCCAGTGTTAATTGGAAGATTCTAATTCTCATTACATTCTGTGCCATTGACAATAGTCACCAGGAAAAAACAAAGAAGGTGAATGTTACCATCAGGGACATAAAACCTAATAAAAATGTTAACCACTTCCAGCCCAAGCTAATTCTGCCACTCAAAGACCCTAGGCAATAAAATGGCGGTCGTTGCGACTTTTTATGTCACACGGTATTTGCGCAGCAATTTTTTAATCGTGATTTTTTTGGAAAAAAACTGTTTCATGAATATAAAAAAAACCCCACTAAAGTTAGCACAATTTTTTTGTATAGTGTGAAAGATGATGTTACCCCGAGTAAATAGATACCTAACATGTCACGTTTTAAAATCGTGCACACTCGTGGAATGGCGCCAAACTTCGGTACTTTAAAGTCTCCATAGGCCTCTCTTTAAAAATGTTTACAGGTTACCAGTTTAGAGTTACAGAGGAGGTCTTGCGCTAGAATTATTGCTCTTGCTCTAAAATTCCTCACATGTGTGGTTTGAACGCCGTTTACATATGCGGACGCGACTTATGTATGCATTCGCACACTGGGACGGGGGGGGGCTTTAAATTTTTTTTTTATTATTTTATTTTTATTTTTTTTTATTTTACACTTTCCCTTAACCACTTGACCACTGGGCACTTAAACCCCCTTAATAACCAGACCAATTTTCAGCTTTCAGTGCTCTCACATTTTGAATGACAATTACTCAGTCATGCAACACTGTACCTATATGACATTTTTGTCCTTTTTTTCACAAAAATAGAGCTTTTTTTGTGGTATTTAATCACCACTGGGTTTTTTATTTTTTGCTCTATGAAAGAAAAAAACTGAAAATTCGGTCAAAAAATTTATTTTTCTTTGTTTCTGTTATAAAATTTAGCAAATTAGTAATTTTTCTTCATAAATTTTGGCCAAAATTTATACTGCTACATATCTTTGGTAAAAATAAGTACAAATCGGTGTATATTATTTGGTCTTTGTGAAAGTTATAGAGTCCAAAAGCTATGGTGCCAATATCTGAAAATTGATCACACCTGAAGTACTGACGGCCTATCTAATTTCTTGAGACCCTAACATGCCAGAAAAGTACAAATACCCCCCAAATGACCCCTTTTTGGAAAGAAGACATTCCAAGGTATTTAGAAAGATGCATGGTGAGTTTTTTGAAGCTGTCATTTTTTTCCCACAATTCTTTGCAAAATCAAAAATCAATCATTTTTTCTTTCCTTTTTTTTTTCACAAAATTGTCATATTAGCAGGTTATTTCTCACACACTGCATATGCATACAACAAATTACACCCCAAAACATATTCTGCTATTACTCCCGAGTACGGCGATACCACGTGTGAGACTTTTACACAGCATGGCCACAATCAAAGGCCCAACATGCAGAGAGCTCCTTCAGGCATTCTGGAGCACCCAGGCCAATTCTGACATTTCTCTCCTACATGTAAAAATCATCATTTATTTGCTAGAAAATGACATAGAACCCCAAAAACATTATATATATATATATATATATATATATATATATATATATATGTGTGTTTTTTTAGCAAAGACCCTAGAAAATACAATGGCGGTCGTTGCAACTTTTTATCTCGCACGGTATTTGCGCCGTAATTTTTCGAACGCTTTTTTTGGGAAAAAAAACAGTTTTGTGCTTTAAAAAAATACAAAACAGTAAAGTTTGCCCAATGTTTTTGCATAATGTGAAAAATTAAGTTACGCCGAGTAAATATATACCTAACATGTCACCCTTCAAAATTGCACACGCTCGTGGAATGGTGCCAAACTTCGCTACTTAAAAATCTCCATAGGCGACGCTTTAACATTTTTTACTGGTTACATGTTTTGAGTTACAAAGGAGATCTAGGGCCAAAATTATTGCTCTTGCTCCAACGTTCATAGCTATACCTCACATGTGTGGTTTGAACACCGTTTTCATATGAGGGCAGGACTTACATATGCGTTCACTTCTGCATGCGAGCTCATGGGGACAGGGACGCTTTAAACATTTTTTTTTTATTATTGTTCATTTTACTTTATTTATTTTAGTTTAGAACTTTTTTCCAAAAAATTTATTTTTTGATCAATTTTATTCCTATTACAAGGAATGTAAACATCCCTTGTAATAGGAATATGGCATGACAGGTCCTCTTTACAGTGAGATATGGGGTCATTAAGACCCCACATCTCACCTCTAGCCTGGGAAGCCTGAAATAATAATAAAAAAAAACAACAACCCTGGCTTCGATCGTAGTGGCGAGTCGGTAGAAGCACCGGAGGGTGGTGGGAGGGGGGGGGGGACTTCCCCTCTCGCCTCCTGTAAAAACGATCAAGCAGTGGAACAGCCACTATGATCATTCCTATGGTGTAGGGAATTGCCGGCTGAAAAAGCTGATATCTGAATGATGCCTGTAGCTGCAGGCATCATTCAGATATCCCCGCACAAAGTCGAGGACGTCATATGACGGCAGGCGGGAAGTGGTTAAAATGCATTTCTTTTTTTTTTTAACACAAAGCTGTCCATTTATACAATATTTCTAACACATAGCATGTACACATACCAAAAATGACACCCCAAATTAGTTTCTCCTACTCCTCCTGAGTACGGCGATACCACATGTGTGAGACTTCCAAAGCCTGGCCACATACAGAGGCCGAGTACAGCCGAATATGGCTGAGCATGGCAGAGTATGGCTGAGCATGGCAGAGTATGGCTGAGCATGGCAGAGTATGGCCGAGCATGGCAGAGTATGGCCGAGCATGGCTGAGCATGGCCGAGCATGGCTGAACATGCCCGAGTATGGCTGCGCATGGCTGGGTACGGCTGAGTATGGCTGGGTATGGCAGAGTATGGCAGGGTATTGCCGAGTATGGCAGAGTATGGCTGGGTATGGCTGAGTATGGCTGGGTATGGCAGAGTATGGTGGGGTATGGCTGAGTATGGCTGGGTATGGCAGAGTATGGCTGGGTATGGCAGAGTATTGAGGGGTATTGCGGAGTATTGCGGAGTATTGCAGGGTATTGCATAGTATTGCGGGGTATTGCATAGTATTGCAGGGTATTGCAGAGCATTGCAGGCTATTGCAGAGTATTGCAGGCTATTGCAGAGTATTGCAGGCTATTGCAGAGTATTGCAGGGTATTGCGGGGTATTGCAGAGTATTGCAGAGCATTGCAGGGTATTGCAGAGTATTGCAGGGTATTGCACAGGGTATTACAGAGTATTGCACATTGTATTGCCGAGTATTGCACATTGTATTGCCGAGTATTGTACAGGGTACTGCCGAGTATTGCACAGGGCATTGCAGAGTATTGCACAGGGCATTGCAGAGTATTGCACAGGATATTGCAGAGTATTGCACAGGGTATTGCAGAGTATTGCACAGGGTATTGCACAGGGTATTGCAGAGTATTGCAGGGTATTTCTGAGCATGGGGGGATGGCTGAGCATGGATGGATGGATTGTGGCTCTGTGTCACAGAGCAGCGCTGTGGGCACTACAGATGCAGCCCACAGCGCTGCTGCTATCCGATCTCTCCCCCTCTGTACCGGTCGGTACACAGAGGGGAGAGAGGAAGCGGCATCATGAAATGACGCCAGTTTGTTTACAAGTGATCGCTTCGTCATTTGACGGAGCGATCACATGGTAAACGGCTGCGATCAGCGGCCGTTTACCGTGATCCGTAATGCCCTGGGTCCTCTGTACCCAACGGTCAACGATGTTCTCGGGTGCGCGCCCCCTGAGAGCAGAATTCTGGGAGGACGTCATAGTACACCCTCCCAGAGTTAAGCAACCGCCCTGTAGCCGTCATTCAGCAATGGGCCGGTTGTTAAGTGGTTAAAACATTTTTTGATCACTTTTATTCCTATTACAAGGAACGTAAACATCCCTTGTAATAGAAATAGGGCATGACAGGTCCTCTTTACAGGGAGATCTGGGATCTATAAAGAATGATATCTGAATGATGTCTGCAGCCGCAGGCATTATGCAAATTTAACCACAAACTCCATGACGTCATATGACGTCCACCTAAGGAGAAGTGGTTAACTTACTGAAACTTCCCCAAAAGAAAGAAAATGCCTTACCTACAATTTAGAGGACAACTGTGCTTCTGGAAGCCTGACCTTAAAACGAAATTATTTTAAATGCTGTCAGGTTCCCTTTTAGACCTCTTGCACATGATACTCCTGTTTGAGCATCTACTTATTCAGACGTTTTTTGTTTTTTTTTTGTGTGTGCATTTGCGAGTATTTATGCGCATTTTCGTGTGTATATGCAAATATACGTGAAAACGTATTCTCGCATTCTCATTCTGCACAGTATGTAAATAGGCATTTGCGCGCATGAGGCGTAAATTACTGACCAAAAAAGAAGAATGCTTGTTTATGTGCCTGTGTGCATAGGCACATTACAATTGATGGGCTGTATTTTAGCTCAGTAAAAAAAAAAAAAAAAAGCTGTACTTAGCTTTTTCAGCAGTGTGCAAGAGGCCTTAAAAAAAAAAAAAAAAGAAAGTAGAAGTGAGGTGTATCAATGAGCAACAGACAGGGCTGGACTGGGACAAAAATTTGGCCCTGGACTTCGTCCAGACCAGCCCACTTTAATTTTACAAACACGCACAAAAACATTATATAATGTGGCAGAGCAAGGCTCTGTCCCTATGGAAATGGGGTTAAAGTAGACACAGAGTCTGCATATTGGCTGAGTGCAGAGCTACAGAGTGTAAATTTGAAATGGAGAAAACTGCTCTGGCAGTTTTCTCCAGGTTTTGCTAGTTCCTTATGGGGCTCTGTAATTTGGAGATCCTTCAGAGTCTTGGGTGGGACGGGATCTCCAACCCTGTGTCCGGGTCTTGTGGACAGCCAGCAGGGTGTGTGCCCAGGTGCACACAGCCCATATAACGAGGGACTGGTGAGAGCAGAAAGTGTGGAGGAAGGTGAAGTTGGAGCAGTGGCTGCTAGTAAGTGTCTCTGTGTGAGAACAGATGCTGTGTGCGTTGAAGGGCTTCAAAGCTATGTGCGTCCAAGGAGCCAGATGCTGTGTGCGTTGAAGGGCTTCAAAGCTATGTGCGTCCAAGGAGCCAGATGCTGTGTGCGTTGAAGGGCTTCAAAGCTGTGTGCGTCCAGGGAGCCAGAAGCTGTGTGCATTGAAGGGCTGTAAAGCTGTGTGCGTCAAAGGAGCCAGAAGCTGTGTGCATTGAAGCTCTTGAAACTGTGTGTGACCAAGGAGCCTAAGACTGTGTGCATCCAAGCAGCTTGTTTGAGGGGCCTGTTCCCTATAGCAGCAATACTGCTGAAGAGTAGCCAGGTGGGCTAGCATTTTCATTTGGATTTTCTATTGTATTTACTTGCTGAAGCTTGGACCCCTGCGTGGGATTCCTGGATGGACTTTTGTTGTTTTTTCCTTTAATAAACGTGGGCTACCAGGCCCTTAACTATAAATGCCTCTCTGATGTGGACTCACTGCACTAAAACGCATCTATCCACTTGAGCTGAACAATCCCCAATGTCACAAGTGGTGGAGAATGCGGGCATGTAGACGGTTGAATCTAGGTCCTTGCTCCATGGTGAGTCGCATCAGGAACTACTGCTAGCTGTGTGTGGCAGCCAGGCGAACAGCATTGCACAGAAGTTTGATGGACTGTGTTGCATGCAGGTTGTGTACCTGTGAAAGGAGAATCGCATATTTTTTCTCTCTGTGTTGCATGCAGGTTGTGTACCTGTGAAAGGAGAATCACATATTTTTTTTCTCTCTGCTGATGGTCATGACCAGTGGTATCCCTTGGCAACAGAGAGCCAGTCATCAAGGAGATTCCAAGAAAGTAAAGTTCAGCTTCCAGTACCGTGCTTGGAATGTGGTCAAGTGGGGCATGGAATTTTTACTTGCCCAAGGTTCTGGAACAACGCTGAAGAGTCTGGAAAGGCTGCAGTGTCGTCCTATGGCCACACAGAGGAAGTAGCTGGTATGGATGCAGCTGAGAGACCGCGCACTCAAGTGAAGGGTATGATGCCAGCCACTGAAAATGGTAAGACTGTTTCAGTTTGTGGGACTGAACCTAGTGAAATGGGAGTGTGTCCAGCGGGGAGATCCGCAGTGCAAATGGACATAGACTTGCTGCAGCGTGCTACCCGGAGCAGTGGGGAGGCACATGGTGAAGCCCAGCTGACAGCAAGTTTAAAGACTCAAATGGACATGGGGACTATGCATGTGCCTACTATAATCCAGCAGAGTGCTGGAGAGGTTAAAGTAGGGGTGACCAAAACTGTTCTTGTGCCATGTTCCCTAGTGACAGGTGCTGCAGAGTTGCCCAGGGAAACTTCAGAGGAGCTCGCAGTGACGGAGCAGAGAGTTTCCCAGGTCAGCTATGGAGCTGCTCAAGGAGGAAAGAGTTCCCCTTTAAAGATAGAGGGTGATGTGAAGAGAGGCTCACAGGCTGTGGTTGGTAATAGACAATCCACAAAAGTAGCAGTTATGTCTATACGTAATGAAAATTCTGATGGTTATGCTGACAAATGTGTTACTGTTGGCAAATGTGATGGTATTGGTGATAATGACATTGAAAAATGTGTTCCCTTTAATGTCATGTCTGAAAATGTTGGAAATGTGTTCACTGCCAATGATGGGAGTAGGATATCTCCCGTGACAACCAGAAGCGCAGGCTTGTCCATGGAAGTCTCATGGGGTCTCCATGTGTTGGAGCCAGAGGTGTTCCAGGATGGCTGTGGTGCTACTCTGGTGAAACAAAGGAAGACTGAGTCACACAGTGAGAGTGTGCGGGCGCAGCCCCACAACCCTAAGTGTAACCCAGTTGTCAAGGGGTTAATTCAGCCTGCAAAAGCTGAAAGTGCAGAGCTGTGTGGGTCAGTAGCGCCCCCAGAGCAGGTAGGGCAAAAGCATGTATTACAGCCTGCCTTGTCAGATAATGTGTCCACCCAAAGGGATATGTATAGAAATGACACAGGTGATGTTTTGGCTAGTGAATCCCAGGTTCCTGTGGGGCCTTCTAGAGTAGGTGATGGAACCACAATAGACTGGGATAATTGGTATGAGAATGCATTCGCAATATTAAATAATGTGGTGGACATAACACCTGCTATGCCCAATGGAGGGATCGCAGATCGGCTGGTGCTCAAGGACACGTTTGTCCCTGTGAAGGTTATTGCCCTCCAGTCTGAAGGAACTGTTCAGGGTGCTGGCATAGCAGATGTGTTGTCCACAGCCCAACAGCTCGGATGTCAAGGTGACAATGTGACTTGTAATGACCTGCAGTGGCTCACTGACACTGGTGCAGAAGGGTTAAGTGTGAGACATGTGTCTGACAGCGCTCCAGGGGAGCAACAGGCTGTGATGAGGGGTACCTCCAAGGAGGTGGAGGTCTCTTCAAATGTCTCAAACTCAAAAGCTGCAGTGGATGAGCCCCTCCATGTCTTGGACAGGGAAAAAGACCTTAGAAAGGTCTGGTATTTAGACATGGGATGTTTAGAGATGACAGAGACCTTATTTGAAATGCTGGAGTTGGTAAAAACGCACTCATTGTACACTTGGGTGTCTCCACCGCAGTCGGACCAGGTGGTGCTGCGTAGTACCAATGGGTGGAGCCAGGTGGTACAGACTGTGCTGGGAAGTCTTGATCTACAATGGTATTGGTGGGGCCAATGCTTATTAACAGTGTGGCAAATAGTCTTAAGGTTCTCTGAGAGGGTGCTCCCAGTTACTGAGTGGTATGGAAGGCGCCCAGGAGAACTGTTGGAGACATCAAAGGTCTCTCCGGCTGGTGTAGTGACTATAAACATCTCTGCTGGTGTGGTCCGAGGTGCGGCTGAGCTGTGGTCAATAGAGGGCGTGGATACTGTCTCACCCGCTGAACCTCATGAGAAGGTAGGGCCCAAAATAGACGCAGCACTAGCAGAGATGCTTTCTATCACTCAGAAAGAGGTACAACTTAAAGTACCCGGAGACACTGTAAAGGAAAGTGCTAATGTTGGTTGCTGCAAAAATGTAATGTGTACATCAGAAAGGAGTAGTTTGTGCTTGGATCAGTGTCATTTGTTAGATCAGTTACCCATGGAGTGTTGGACAACAGGTGAGGTGAAGCTGTGCTATGGACCCGTGGGGTGTAATCACTTGCCTGTGTTTTGTCCCTCCTCAGGTCTGGTCCTAACAACAAGTACTGAGATAGATGGCACTGATTGTGTTCGACAGGATGTCATTGAAATGTATGATCTGCTAATGTTTGGTGCTGTTAAAAGTGATGTGGTTGCCGTGGGTAACCAGAGAGAGTTTTTTGAACCTGAAAGACCTGAGGTGAAAGATAAAACTGACGTCTGTAAGCTGAAAGGTAGGATCAGGGAAGGCAGAGTTCTCCCAAGAGAGGAGAGTATGCTCAGGAACCCCAAGAGAAGAAAGGGAAGGCAGAGTATAAGGAATTATAGGACCCTGTCAAGATCCAAGGTGGGACGTACCTGGAAGCACACCCGAAAAAAGGGTTGGGCCTACGTGGCTAATGGCCAGCACAGAGGTGTCCCAACTGCTATGGTGGGTGCAGGTGTTTCTCCCTCCGGATCGAAACAAGAGGGGGGGGTATGTGGCAGAGCAAGGCTCTGTCCCTATGGAAATGGGGTTAAAGTAGACACAGAGTCTGCATATTGGCTGAGTGCAGAGCTACAGAGTGTAAATTTGAAATGGAGAAAACTGCTCTGGCAGTTTTCTCCAGGTTTTGCTAGTTCCTTATGGGGCTCTGTAATTTGGAGATCCTTCAGAGTCTTGGGTGGGACGGGATCTCCAACCCTGTGTCCGGGTCTTGTGGACAGCCAGCAGGGTGTGTGCCCAGGTGCACACAGCCCATATAACGAGGGACTGGTGAGAGCAGAAAGTGTGGAGGAAGGTGAAGTTGGAGCAGTGGCTGCTAGTAAGTGTCTCTGTGTGAGAACAGATGCTGTGTGCGTTGAAGGGCTTCAAAGCTATGTGCGTCCAAGGAGCCAGATGCTGTGTGCGTTGAAGGGCTTCAAAGCTATGTGCGTCCAAGGAGCCAGATGCTGTGTGCGTTGAAGGGCTTCAAAGCTGTGTGCGTCCAGGGAGCCAGAAGCTGTGTGCATTGAAGGGCTGTAAAGCTGTGTGCGTCAAAGGAGCCAGAAGCTGTGTGCATTGAAGCTCTTGAAACTGTGTGTGACCAAGGAGCCTAAGACTGTGTGCATCCAAGCAGCTTGTTTGAGGGGCCTGTTCCCTATAGCAGCAATACTGCTGAAGAGTAGCCAGGTGGGCTAGCATTTTCATTTGGATTTTCTATTGTATTTACTTGCTGAAGCTTGGACCCCTGCGTGGGATTCCTGGATGGACTTTTGTTGTTTTTTCCTTTAATAAACGTGGGCTACCAGGCCCTTAACTATAAATGCCTCTCTGATGTGGACTCACTGCACTAAAACGCATCTATCCACTTGAGCTGAACAATCCCCAATGTCACAATAAACAATACGCAATTGTGCAAAAATGCCTTACATCAGAGTCCCCTGAGAGCCACCTCCCTTACATCAGAGTCCCCAGAGAGCCCCCCTTACATCAGAGTCTCCAGAGAGCCTCAGTCTTACATCAGAGTCCCCAGAGAGCCTCAGTCTTGCATCAGGGTCCTCAGAGAGCCTCCCCCTTACATCAGGGTACCCAGAGAGCCTCTTCCTTACATCAGGGTCCCTAGAGAGCCCCCCTTACATCAGAGTCCCCAGAGAGCCTCCATCTTACATCAGGGTCCCCAGAGAGCCTCCACCTTACATAGGGGTCCCCAGATTGCCCTCCTTACATCAGGGTCCCCAGAGAGCCTCCCCCTTACATAGGGGTCCCCAGATTGCCCTCCTTACATCAGGGTCCCCGGAGGGCCCCTTCTTACATCAGGGTCCCCAAAGAGCCCCCCCTTACATCAGAGTCCCCAGAGAGCCCCCCCTTACATCAGGGTCCCCAGAGAGCCTCTCCCTTACATAGGTGTCTCCAGATTGCCCCCTTACATCAGGGTCCCCAGAGAGCCCCCCCTTACATCAGGGTCCCCAGAGAGCCCCCCCTTACATCAGGGTCCCCAAAGAGCCCCCCCACTTACATCAGGGTCCCCAAAGAGCCTCCCTCTTACATCAGAGTCCCCAGAGAGCCTCCCACTTACATCAGAGTCCCCAGAGAGCCCCCCCACTTACATCAGGGTCCCCAGAGAGCCCCCCCACTTACATCAGGGTCACCAGAGAGCCCCCCACTTACATCAGGGTCACCAGAGAGCCCCCCCACTTACATCAGGGTCACCAGAGAGTGGGCGGGCAGTGAGAGATGGTGTAATTATCTCTGCTGCCCATGGCTGCACAGTGAGGGCGGAACAGCAGTGATGCAGGGTGGGCAGTGAGAGATGATGTCATCTCTCTGCTCTCTTGCCTGCCCGGCTCTCCCATGCTACCTGCCCGCTTTCCAGCTCTCCCGTGCTGCCCACCGCACGGCTGCAGGGAGGCCATGGCCCGATAGTGGGCCGGGGCCCTGTGGTTGGGGACCCTGGGACTCAGGACCATGGGCCCCAGATTCAGGGCTATAGCCCCAAAAGCCACCCCCTAGAGATACCACTGGCTGTCACTGAAACCGGCCCACTGAGCCATCGGCCCACCGGGACACTCCCAGTAGTCCCAATGGCCAATACATGCCTGGCAACAGATATTTGTAGGTATAAGATATCTGTGAACGTGCCCAATCCAGGTCATATCTCAATATTATGGCTTACTAATTTTAAAACTTGACCTCGAAAAAAGTTCACGAGAAGAACCGAAGAAGGAGCAGTACATTATATGTATGACAGACAGGGCCTAACAAGTGTAGATAACTGTGAAATATTGAAAA
This sequence comes from Aquarana catesbeiana, assembly GCF_042186555.1. NCBI lineage: Eukaryota > Metazoa > Chordata > Amphibia > Anura > Ranidae > Aquarana > Aquarana catesbeiana. The sequence goes on from NC_133328.1 coordinate 102,477,017, forward strand.
TGAGTCTTGTACTTGAACACTTCCTCTATCAGCTCTTGGAAGAGTTCCATTTGTTTCCTGTGAATTACTGATGAATAATTACTGCTAAATCCTTCATTGTACCTTTCCCCTCCCCCTCCGCACCCGGAATACAGCTGCCTTCCTATTGCAAAGTGGGAAATAGGCCAAAAAATGTGCTTTGGAACAAAACCCATGCTGGCAACTGTCCTGCATAATTTAGCTGCTTAAATGCTTTCCCGTGGTACCAAAAGAGTTAAAACAAGCTGATAAATTCTTTCCTAATAAGTATATTTCACTTTAAATTTAATTCTGACTACAGAATATATTGAAATCCTATATGAGACACTGTATTATAATGCCATTGATTATATGTGACATTTTCTTTGGCAGAATATGGTGATTGGTTACCTGCAGTTTAGACAGGAAAGTTTTGCATTTAGCCCCTAGTCACAGCGGTACGACTTCAGGCATGACATGCAATTTACAAATCATACCTGAAGTAGCATCAGATGTGTTTTATGGCAGTGTCTTAATAGATGCGGTTTCAAATGCGATTTGAGAAGTAGTTCATGTATTGCTTTTTCAAGACTTCAGCACAATTTCACTGCCATAGACTATAATGTAAACTGTGCTGCAAATCCTACCTGTGTCTACATCAGCACTACTTGAGCCTGAAATCAGTTAAATATTAACCCTTTTCTAGTTAAACTTTTGCCCATAACATCACTTTCCTCCCTGTGACATGGACAGCAGCTGTCACTAAAGTAGCACTGAAGTCATATCAAATCTCACACAAGTAGTGCTGATGTAGTATTAAATCGTGGTTGAAGTCTGGCTTTAGATCGCACCACTTTAAATCGTACCCGGTGTGACCGCAGGCTTACAGGACGCAGGTCTGCTGAGTGGCTGTCATTTTATCCTGTTATGTACCTTCTGCATTTAGTTGCCCTATACATTCTGTTGTCATTTCTGATTAGTTCTATGTCTGTGTGACATGTAAAAATAAATGTTTCCCTATGAGAGCTGTCTTAACTGGTCCGACTTATGCCGGTCTGACTTTGGAAAAGGTTCCTGCACTCAGGGCCAGAGCTACCAATAGGCGAGGTAGGCGCTGGCCTAGAGCGCACATCAGTTGGGGGCGCCGCGGCCTCGCTCAGTGCCAAGCAAAGCAACACAGTCCCCCCACTCTCCCCCGCCCTCCAGCTCGCCCGCTGTACATACCCTCCTGCTGTACATCGCTGCCCACTGTACATCCCCGACCACTGTACATCCCCGACCACTGTACATCCCTGCCCGCTGCACACATTCCCCACTCACTGTACATTCCTACCCACTATGAATCCCCGCCCGCTGCACACATTCCACTGTACATCCCCACCCACTGTACATCCCTGCCGGCTGCACACATCCCCCCCCCCCACTGTATTCTGTATATATCCCATAAGAGGAGGGAGAAGGAGGGAGGTGCCCGCCCACAACCCCTGTGTGAAGCCAATCTGTGCCTGGGAAGGGGGTGTGGCAGTAGATTTTAAAGCAGCCAGTGCTCCTGCCCTGCCTCAATGCAGCCTCGGGTGAGTGATCTATCCCCTCTCTTTCTTCCTGAAATGTGCCATAGTCTTCCTGCCTTCCATGTACCATAGTCTTCCTGCCTTCCATGTGCCAGTCTGCCTGCCTTCCATGTACCAAAGTCTTCCTGCCTTCCATGTACCATAGTCTTCCTGCTTTCCATCTGTCAGTCTTCCTGCCTTCCATGTACTATAGTCTTTCTTCCTTTCATGTGCCAGTCTTCCTGCCTTCCATGTACCATATTCTTCCTGCCTTCCATGTACCATAGTCTTCCTGCCTTCCATGTGCCATAGTGATCCTTCCTTCCTGCCTTCCATGTGCATAGTGATCCTTCCTTCCTGCCTTCCATGTGCCATAGATATCATTCCTGCCTTCCATGTGCCATATTGATCCTTCCTGCTTTCCATGTACCATAATGATCCTTCCTGCCTTCCATGTGCCATAGTGATCCTTCCTTCCTGCCTTCCATGTGCCATAGTGATCCTTTCTTCCTGCCTTCCCTGTGCCATATTGATCCTTCCTGCTTTCCATGTACCATAGTGTTCCTGCCTTCCATGTACCATAGTGATCCTTCCTGCCTTCCAGGTGTCATAGTAATCCTTCCTGCCTTCCATATACTATAGTAATCCTTCCAACCTTCCATGTGCCATAGTGATCCCCCTTCCTTTCTTCCATATACCATAGTGATCATTCCTTCTCTCTCTCTCCCTAAGGGGCACTTCATACTGCAGAACTGTCTCCCTGAAGTGTTCATCATTCTTAAGTTCAAAAGTTGGAAGGTACGCGTATACATGGGCAGGGCAAAGGGGGTGGAGTCAGGGGCGGAACCATGGGAGCAGCAAAATGAGGTTTCATCTAGGGTGTCAAAAATCCTTGCACCAGCCCTGCCCGCACTACTTTGGTCCAACTTCTGCCTGATTTCAGCCCATAGAATTGAATGGAAGTTGCACCCAAGTTGGAGCTTCATCTTAATTGATGTGATTTGGATCCAACATTACAAGAAGATTACACAGGCATTCTCTGAAGTTGCTTCAAAGTTGCGCCAAAGTCGCCCAGCAAAGTCACAAGACTTTCAGGTCACGGTAGTGTGAACCGAGCCTTAACCTGAGATAATGCTGGCCAGAGTGTTCCCTGGTTCTGAGCTCCACCCATTCTCTTAACACACTACAGCCTCACCCACACATACTAGAACATTAAATGGTGTACAACACAGAATCATGTGACAAGAAGCTGTAATCATATTCAGAAGCACTTTGAAAAATGTAATGACCCTAGTTAGAAGGGATTTCTATTATATTCATATTCAAAGTACTCTGAGTGGACTTTCTCACTTGCACAATTACAGTATTTCCTAATAAAACATTAGCAGACTGAGGTTTCCCTTTATTGGTATGCTTCATCAACAAAACCCAATAGAATTCATTTGCATTCAAACATAGAGATCGATTAAAGTGTAACTAAAAAAACTTTTTTTATTTTAGTATTGGATAGAGTGGAGAGGGATTAGATCACTTGTCAGATTTTTATTGCTGTCTGCGCCACCGTTAAAGTGGAACCTCAATCTCCCAATCAACATTAATTATGTTTAATCTTCAGGCTGCTAGCATTAATAGGATAGATAGGAAAGTATATCATATTTACTTGTTTAAAACTTTATTTTTTACATTTCTTCAGTTGCTTTCAGGTTTTCTGCCTAGAAAATGATGTCATACATCCCAGGAGTCTTCAGGAGGAAAGGAGGGGAGGAGGGGAGGAGAGGAGGGGGGGGGGGGGGATTCTCAGCTAAGCACACTCTTCTGCATGCATGCTTGAGCTAAGGGCAGATGGATTCCAGGACGTAAATGCTACATGAGCCCTTACTCAAGATGGCCACGACCAGAGATGCTGGGGGGGGGGGGGGGGTTCAAAGAGATTTCCTAGCAAAATAAAGCATAGAGACATGGATGGATGGGGTTAGTTTGCTTTCCATATTAAAAATTAATCAAAGAGGAAATAAACTTGCTTTTTATTCAAATGTCTGACAGGAAGGGTATTTATGACAGAAGAGACCCTATTGATCTCTTCTGCCATAAATGAATCCTTCTGTCTGTCAGCTGTCATGTTCACTGAGTTGCACATTCGAAGCTCAGCGAAAATTTACGGCCCCGATCTGTGCTGCGGTGATGTGACTTCTGTGCGCATGCGCGGGAGTGGGGTCATTGCGACCTGGTCTATCAAGTGGCCGAAGGCACGGCACACAGATGGAAGACCGGGCGAAGATGGAAAAGCCGGGGGTTAGGTTAGGTGGTTAGGTCCCAGCGCTGCGCTGGAAGGACACCATATGACAGGTAAGTCTGCCATAATGTACTAATACGCTGTGCATACTAGTACATTATGGCATAACCCACCTGGGGGGCCTTGAAAACAAAATATAGTGGACTTTACTTTTGCTTTAAATAGTGTTTTTGGTTTGTGGTTCTCAGATGCAGTGAAGATCTGCTTTAAAGTGATTGTAAAGTCTCCTTTTATTCCCCTAAAAATAACAAACATGTTCCACTTACCTGCTCTGTTGCAGTGGTTTTGCACAGAGCAGCCCAGATCCTCCATTTCTCTGGTCCCTCTTCTGTGCTTCTGGCCCCTCCCTCCTATCAAGTGCCCCCACAACAAGCAGCTTGCTATGGGGGCACCCGAGACAAGTCACAGCTCCATGTGTCCATTCAGACATGGAGCCCCCTGTTCGGCCCCACCCCCTCTCTCTCCTGATTAGCTGAGTTTGATTGTCCCAGCCAATCAGGAGGAGAGTCCCGGATGGCCGAGGCCCTGTGGACATAGCTGAAGAGAGATGGGGCTCAGATAAGTATTAGGGCCGCTGCTCCACACAGAAGGTATTTTATCTTAATGCATAGAATGCATTAAGATAAAAAACCTTCTGACTTTACAACCCTGTTAAGTAGATTCATCTTCTCTATTTGTCCTGTTTACAGTTATCATTGAAAGTGAAAGTAAAAGAAAATAGCACATTTTGAGTTGACAACAGAACACTAACAGAGGGGAAACCTTCCAAAGGGAACACTAGTTCTGGTAACCCAGGTGACACACTGGGATTCCCTCACTTTGGGGGGATTTCTCCCCTATGGGATACACATGACAACAAAAAAAATATATGTGATTGACGGGGGTTGTAACTATCCCCTACTCTATCCAAAGAAGAAAAAAAAGTTTTGCCTATAGCTGCACTTTAATTCAAAGTTTGAGCAAAGAAAGTGTGGTTATATAATTGTAGCGCTACCCCTGCAGGAGCCGCTGAATAGATGCCCAGGGTTCTTATTCCAGTAATTGCCCCACAGCCAGGCAACACAGTTTCGGTCACTCTTCATTAACTTGTCTAGGGGTATGCTTTTTGATGCTTTAATAAATACTTGAATTTGGATAGGTAGAGGTTAATTGTAGGATACTCCAGTAATTCCTAGCAACAAACTTGAGGACACTAATCCTCCGCTTAGGAATGTGAGCATGAGTCCTTGCCTAAAGCAAATGTAGGACTGAGCTTTGCAGGAACACTATAATGGTGCATTCGCTTTAGTTAGAACTGACTCTATTACAAGAGATTTAGCAGCAGCAGTAATGTGAGCAAAAGTTCTTGTACAAGTAGATATCATTTTAATTTTGCTTTGTAATAAAGAAATTGGTCCATTAAAGCCAGGATCTACCAAGTCCTTGCCTGGAGTAAGATTACTTTAACCTGGGACATTGAGGCAGGAAGGCATTCCCTAGAGCTTTGTAGGTGGGAAAGGAACTGGTCGCCTTTTGCAATTCCTCAAGTGTAAACGGGACATCTAGTTTCATGCGAGATGCCTGGGATAAGGTTGGAAGTGGAATATCCTGAATGTATTTGATCAGAGCCCCAGGTGAGTAACAACCTTGCGCATGATACAACTCAGTATAGAAATTAGCCAGTTCAGTAGTAATCTGATCAAGAGTATTAACTATGATGCCCGCAGAGGAGTGAAGAGCTCCCATAGCTGGAGGTGACTGTTGGGATCAGGCAATTTTTGTTAGTAGGCGACCAGTTTTCTCCCTTTCCTCATAGAGTCCCAGCTTAGTAACAAAACGTTTACACTCACCAGCAGAGGATTTTTGACGGTCCAAGGAATCCTGGGCCGAAATCCATGCCTCTCTTGTGGAGTCAGACGGGTCAATTACATACTTGTTGTACCTGGTGTTCTACCTGAGTAATCAGGGTGGAAGAGGTTTGTTTGGCAGTATTAATTTCTGCTATAAAACCACCTCTACGGTAGGCTTTAAACTTGTCCCATTTCTTTAATATATTACCATAATGCAAGTGATTTGGAAAGTTGTCAATTTGGAGCTCTATGCGTATATGAGAGGGAAACAGCTGGGTCTCTGATAAACCACAGACACGTGGCATACTTACCTAGAGGGCAAACAGCCACCCCAGGCTTCAATCTCCTTCTCAGAGAAAATGGCCCTACATTCCAGGTCTCAGGGTATTTATACACGCTCCCAGCCACCATCTGAGCAACTCTCCCCATGGATTGGCCAGGGCTGCATAAATAGTTACAGAAGCTGTCAATTTGACTTTCCCAGCCCTCTATCTTACAGAACATTTTCAGCCAGACAGGGGGAAGCAGTCAAACGAGCAGCCAGTGAAATACAGAACCGACCTAACTAATTACATAAAGCTACACTGAGCCAAAACTAAATTTGCCTTTAAATGAAATGCAGCTCCACTGAATACAGTGATACAGAATTAAATTTACCTAACCTAGCACCTATCTAGGAGGGTGCTACATAATACTGCAGGCTGAAGGGACACAGAGAGGGGCAATGGGACACACTGCTAAATGTCAGGAGCTTTCTTTCCATTGGGCCACGTCTTCTTGCATGCTTTGGACTACTCAGCATTCCCAGGGATTTTGTCGTCAGGAGAAGCAAGTCCCCAAGTGCATTATAAAATCCGGGAAAGCAAGTATGTTATCTAACATTTTTTTCCTCCAAAGGTATTTTTATGCAGGCTTTTAGGGAGGATAAGGCGGCACCTTGAATTCATGGACCTTGCTACAGAGGTGGAAGGTCTGCACTAAACATTCTCTGAATGGAGCAGTGTGAAATTCAGCATTGTCAACAAGTATAAAAGCAAAAATGTTAAAAAAAAACGCAAGCACAATTTTTTCCCATCAGTTATAGTTGTCAGTTTTAAAGTCATGAGAAAGAGCCATCCAGATGCGTGTTTTCTTCAGTCGAGGAGGTGTGCCTTTCCAGTGTGGAGTGGAATAGTAATTCAATAAGTCACCATTAATCCGAAGCAGAAGGCAAGGTCAGTGCACTGACATCATTCTGGAAGAGTGGAGAGTTTGTTGAAATCAGGTCTATACCTCAGCTGCATTTAATTACATGTACCGACTGCACTAATGTTTATGTAATTGCTGCAATGTTCTCTTGGTTAGATCCCACATTTGGTCATGTGGTACAATGGAACATTTAAACGAATTTGTTTAAATAAAAACATACCTGCTTATGTAATGTATACTAAACAGAGACACTTCTGTTAGTGAAACTTTCAAACTAAAGGTAACCTGCGGTGAAAGAAAAATGGAGGTTGCCATTGATGACTTCATGCTGAAAATGCTAATTGCTAGGGATGAGCTTGGGTTCCGTCCAGATCTGGAAGTTAGCTGTTATTATTGGGCCAATGAGCTTTGGGTGGGAAATTCCCCACTCTGCAACTAACGTACACAAAGGAGCTGATTGCCCTAATATGACCTAATATTAGCACATGGTCACATTAAAGCGGAGTTCCAGTCCCCCAAGTCAAATTTTTTTACTCTGCTGTAATTTGGTCCACGTTATATGCAACATTTTGTTTTTATGGTGTAGTTCTTTTAATTTATGTTTAAATAGAGTAAAAGCACCTGGATCTCAGAAGCTGGCAGGGTCCATGTCCACTGTGGGCATCTGAAGCCCTCTTGTACCTATTTCCAGGATTCGATGCAGCTGGCTACCCAGCATGCACCTCCCGACCTCTCGTCTGCGCAGTAATGCCACCGCGTGGCCCTCCTTCCTCCTGACACGTTGCCACTGCAACTTCTCCTGTTCGCGTCATTTGTGGTCGGGAAATAGTGCAAGATTTTGGTATTAGGCAACTCCCATGGACTCCTGGGATACATGACACCGATATCCCAGGTGTCCATGGGAAGCTCCTAATTACGCCATCCCCTAGGTGGCCGGAGCCAGAAGTGCTCCAGAAGATAATGAATAAAAGGTATTTATAAAATAAAAGAATAAAAAAAGTTATCATTCAACAACGAAATGGGGATGAACATTGGATTTATTGTAAGTGAAAAAAATTAGTGGAACTCCGCTTAAAATACAGTGCAAGACTAAGCCTCGGTTCACACATTGAACTGCATGTGAATCCCACAGGAACTGCACCGCATTCCTGTTGAATTCACATGCAATTCAGTGCGGGGCAATTTGAGCCCATTCATTTTGAAAGTCATGCATGCAGCAAATATGGAACTGCACTGCAACCGGATTGCATGGTACTTTTGTACCATAAAATCTGGTGCGGGCAAAAACTTGTGTTTGGGGTGTCGTTAAGATTGCACTGACACTCGTTGCAGATTGTAGTGCGATTTGAATGCGGTGTGGGAAACGCGCATGGATGGCGGGATCTCCCTTACCGCAGTAGTGTTAGCCTAAGCTAATACTCCTCTTGTAGGACCTGCCCAGAACACGGAGCATCAGAGAAAAAAGAAGAGTGCCAACAGCCAGGGGAGCAAGGAATAAGGTTTTACAGCCTTTTCCTCTATCCCTAGACTTAAAGTGGTTGTAAAACTAGTTACACCACTTTTACCTACAGGAAAGCCTATAATAAGGCTTACCTGTTGGTACTAGAAATATCTCCTAAACCTGCACAGTTTAGGAGATATTTACCATATACGCTTGTGCCTACGTCATCGGCGCAAGCGCACTGAAAAAAGGACACTATCGTGCCGTTTCTAAAGGGCCCGTGAATAGAGTTGCCATCTCATCCCCTTAATACCTGAACACATATTAATTACACAGGTTCTGTGGCTGATTAAGGTGGTAATTAAACTCTGCATTATCTGCATTTAATTAGCCTCAGAACCTGTGTAATTCAACCCTACACGTGCCTTCACAGGTGACATCCGACATGCATGTGTGGGGGTGACGTCACGCAACTCCGGCCAGTCACAGAGCCGGAGTCCACGGCCCCGGAAGGAAGAGGGGTGAAGACAGATGCGACCGACAGTGGGGACATTGTGGGCTTTGTTTGCAGGTAAGTGCAACATAATGGGCTAGTATGTGTCGCATACTAGCCCATTATGCTTTTACTTTGCAGGGGAAAAAAGAGGAAGTAAAACTCATCAGGGTTTACTTCCTCTTTAAGAAGCATTTAATCCTTGCAATGCAAGGGAAACCTACTGGCATTTTTTTTATCCTGGAGTTCAGCTTTAAAAACTTTTGCAATAAAACATCAGGCAATTCATGAACATGCATTGTTAGAAGGTGCAGTAAAGCATTGCAAAGCAGAAAGCGGGGTCTACATATATAATGTGGGAACACGGCTGCAGTTATGTGTGTGTATATATAATTACAAGCTATACATAGAAGAAAGGTTTCAAGACTAACATATACGTAGATTATTTAGACCAGTCTGATTTATTTTAAATGTATATCTAAAATATAATTGAAAAAAAAAAATGCATTTCCTTTAAAAGAAAAATGTAGGATCAAATATTTGTTAGTAAAGTGTTTGTCTTACAGATGAGCGCCAGGAACATTAAAAAAAACTATCCTTTCAGTAGGGATCCCCCTGAACTACAAGGGTTAAATGCTTGTTAAATCTAGGGATTAGTACAAATTATTTTGAAGCAGTTTTTACATTTACATGCTTCTCCCCTTGTGGAGGCTTCCATTTGTAGATGGACATTTTATGGTTACACAACCTGTTCACATTGCTATAATATTTTTATATGGACTATAAACTGAAAGACCTATGAATAAATGGTTGTGGAACAAATCATCTGAGTTTCCATTATTTCTTGTAGGGGAATACTCTTTGATATACAAGTGCTTTGGATCACAAGCATGTTTCTGGAACGAATTATGCTCGCGATTTTACTGTATTTTGCTGAGAAATCACTTTGAAAAACACCTCCTAGCCTTTCTGACAATGGCAATGGGCAGATGTTTCATGTAGCATTTACTTCCTGAAATCTATCTGCCCTTAGCTCAGGCATGCAGGCAGGAGGCTGTACTTTGCTAAGAAAAGCCCTCCTCCCCTCCTAAAGACTATGGAGATGTATGACATAATTTGTCTAGGCCTGGAAAACAGGAAGAAACTAAAGAAATGTTAAAAAAAAAAAAAGTTTTAAAAAAGTAAATATAATATACTTTCCTATCTATTTACTAATGCTAACAGGATGAGGATTAAAAATAGTCAATGCTGATTGAGAGATTAACTTCAAATTAACAAAATGTACTTAATGCAACCTGTTTATCTCATTTAATGGGCATGCTCTAGATGTTGTTTTCACTTTCTTTTGGCTATTTTTTTTTTTTAACACACTGTATAAAATCTATACTGATCCATATTATCTATTATTAAAAAGACTTTTCTAATACCCTGTCTAGGGTATTAGAAAAGTCACTAGCATAAGCCACTAGCATAAGGAATTTACATTTTTGATGTCTCAGTGTGTTCACAGGTGTTTGTTATTATTGCGTGTTTCCTCTTTATGCTGATTAAAGAACATGCTTACTTTTGAAATGGTTGTTGTAGGGCATTCAGGTAGAAAGCATATTAGATTTCAGAGCATAGGAAATGCTGTGAGTCTGAGTCACACTTTGAAGACGGTGGTTGAGGGACTCAGGGGAAAAATGAGGAAGTAGTCAACATACTCAGAAGGAGACTGCAGGAGTTCCGCAATTATCTATCATCACTGGATAGAGCTTATCACCTCAGCTGATTGCAAGACGTTCAGCTTAAAACCCCATTTGGGGAATTATTCAACGAGGGAATGCACATTGAGAACCTTTGGCACAAGGATCTAACACCCCTATTAACCGCTTCACCCCCAGAAGATTTTACCCCCTTCCTAACCAGAGCACTTTTTGCGATTCGGCACTGCGTCGCTTTAACTGACAATTGCGCGGTCGTTGGACCCAAACAAAATTGATGTTCTTTTTTTCCCACAAATAGAGCTTTCTGTTGGTGGTATTTGATCACCTCTGCGGTTTTTATTTTTTGCGCTATAAAAAAAAAAAAGAGCAACAATTTTGAAAAAAAAGCTATTTTTTTTTTACTTTTTGCTATCATAATTATCCCCCAAAAATATATAAAAAAAATATTTTTTTCCTTAGTTTGAGTCGATATGTATTCTTCTACATATTTTTGGTAAAAAAAATCGCAATAAGCGTATATTGATTAGTTTGCGCAAAAGTTATAGCATCTACAAAATAGGGGATAGTTTTATGGCATTTTTATTATTAATTTTTTTTATTAGTAATGGTGGCGATCTGCGATTTTTATTGTGACATCATGGAGGACACATCAGACACTTTTGACACTATTTTGGGACCATTGTCATTTATACAGCGATCAGTGCTATAAAAGTGCACTAATTACTGTGTAAATGACACTGGCAGGGAAGGGGTTAAACACTAGGGGGGGGGGGGGGGGCGATCAAGGGGTTAAGTGTGTCCTAGGGAGTGATTCTAACTGTGGGGGGGGCTACCACTGACATGACTGCGATCGCTGCTCCCGATGACAGGGAGCAGTAGCTCCCTGTCATGTCACTAGGCAGAACGGGGAAATGCCTTGTTTCTGCGTTCACGTTCTGCGGCTCCGTGACACGATTGCCGGGACACCGACAGACAATGAGTCTGTGGGACCTGCAGGCACGGTCACACTGTGCGCGGCAGGCGTGCGCGCGACCGCTAGCCCCGCCAATTAAAGGGGACGTACAGGTACACCCTTTTGCCCACCGCTGCCATTGTGCCGATGTATATCGGCGTGCAGCGGTCGGCAAGTGGTTAATGGTGGATCTGTTTGGTGCACCCACAACCCACTCCTTCCCTACAATTCTACCCCTCTTTTCTCTATCTTTCTTCAATTCCTTGCTTCTTCCTACTTATACCTGTTAGGGTTTCTTACAGGCTGGCTTTACATCTGTGCGTAGTTACACACATTACTGCTAGACATGGCAATGATCAATTAGCAGTATGGTGCTTTGCAATATCATTTTTTTTTAATTCACTGCAATGTACCCCAACGCACCTTAAAATACACCCCCAAATGCATGCATTACCCCAATGCACATGCATTATATTGTGCAATTGAATTGTGGAGTGGTGGGTTTAACCGCTTGTCGACCGTACAACTTAGATATACCACGGCAAGGCGGCTCTTCTGCGTAGGATAACGTACCGTACGTGATCCTGCACTTCCGGGTCTGAGTTCGCGCATGCGTGCCGCTGTCGGCCGCCGTCTGTCAGTAGGGAAGACATGGATCTTGTGTTCCTGCAAAGCAGGGACATGGATCCATGTCTTCCCCTACCAAAAGCATCTCCCGCACTGTACAAAAACACTGGCTAGGCACACAGTTAAAGTGGTTGTAAACCCCTGTTTAGAACTTGTACCTATAGGTAAGCCTAGAATACCTATAGGTACTGTAAATATCCTCTAAACGTGCGCCGTTTAGGAGATATTTACCTTGTAGTGCACCGATGATGTCATCAGCCCATGCGCTGTGAAGAAACGGCCCTCCGTGCCGTTTCTTCCTGGCGAGTGCTGTGACTGGCGGCTCCGGCGCGCATGCTCCGGCCAGTCACAGAGCCGGAGTCCGCAGACCCGGAAGGGAGAGGGGCAAAGATGGATGCAGCCACCAGCAGGGACAGTGCGGGCTTCGTTTGCAGGTAAGCGACACATAATGGGCTAGTATGCGATGCATACTAGCCCATTATGCTTTTACTTTGCAAGGTTTGCAGGGAACAAAAGAGGAAGTAAAACCCATCAGGGTTTACTTCCTCAATAACCCTTTGATCGCCCCTGATGTTAACCCCTTCCCAGCCAGTGTCATTAGTACAGTGACAGTGTATAGTATTAGCACTGATTACTGTCTTAGTGTCACGGGTCCCCAAAAAGTGTCAGTGTCCGACTTGTCCGCCGCAATATTGCCATTACTAGTAAAAAAAATGTATAAATACAAATTCCATAAATATATCCCATAGTTTGTAGTCCCTATAACTTTTGAGCAAACCAATCAATATACGCTTATTGGGATTTTTTATGTAGCAGAATACATATTGGGCTAAATTTATGAAGAAATTTGATTTCTTTACATTTTTTTATCAGATATGCTTTATAGCAGACAGTAAAACATTTTTAATTTTTTTTTTTCAAAATTGTCTGCTTTTTTTTTTTGTTTATAGCACAAAAAATTAAAACCGCAGAGGTTATTAAGTACCACCAAAAGAAAGCTTTGTTTGTGGGGTAAAAAAAGGACATATATTTTATTTTGTCACAGCATTGCACGACCACGCAATTGTCAGTTAAATTAATGCAGTGCCGTATTGCAAACCATGACCTGGTCATGAAGGGGGGTAAATCTTTCAGAGGTCAAGTGAAAGGTACACATCCATTATTGGCGTGCCTTAATGCAATGCCCATTAGAATGCAGAATACTGCACACTAAAGCGGAGTTCCAGGCTTTTTTCCATTTATTAAAAGTCAGCAGCTACAAAAAGTTTAGCTGCTGAGTTTTAATAAACAGTCACTTACCTGTCCCCCGGTCCAGCGATGCGGGTGCCCGAAGCCTTGCTCTTTTCCCCCTCCTCTCTGCAGCGCTGTCATTGGAACTGTGGGCACCCGGCCGTGACAGCTTGTGACCTCATGGCCGGGCACTGCGCTTTCCGAGTGGACAGGCAATCTTCTGGGACCTGTGACGTGTCCCAGAAGATTGCCTGGAGGGAGGGGCCGCCTAGGGGGAGAGGAGGTGTGGCCTAGGCGGCCGAGAAGCGTAAGAAGGAAGTGGGACAGGAAGTCCCTCTTTAAAGTAGGAACCCACTCCAACCCCAAAAAAAGACATGCCAAATGTGGCATGTAAGGGGGCAAGGAGTGCTTAAAGTGTAAGTTCCACTTTTGTGTGGAACTCCGCTTTATGCCCTTTTCACACTACCGCGACTTCAAAGTCACGCGATTTTGCTGCAATTTCAGGGAATGCCTGTGTAACTCACATCAAAGTCGGACCAAAGTAGTGCAGGCACGACTTGAAGTTGTACTATTATGAATGGTAGTCATTGGAAATCATGGGGAACGACTGGTGATACGACTTTGCAGTCCCAAGTTGTAGAACAAGTCGTACAAGTGTGAAAGGGGTCTTAACCTGATATTGGATTTGATAACAATATAAAGTGTATCTCCATGTTTGCAGTCAACTTTGAGAACACCCCAGTGTATGTTTGTTATTTATTTCCATTAATACAGCATAGCTAAAAATACATATTTACTGTGTATATGTATATGTATATGTGTATATATATATATATATATATATATATATATAAAACCTTTCCAGGTGTTTCTTTGGATTAGGCCTCTAGACTACAAGTTATTTTGACAGGGAACTCAACCAACCTATAATCCAAAAATAAATTGCGCTAAAGAGAAAAATAAGTAAACAAAGTGAACACATAAACGAAAGTCCATATATTGACGTGATGTCCAATGAATCCCTCAGTGCTTATCACCTTCACCAAAATAATATGTGAGTTTCAAAGAAAGCCTCCACCTCATAAGAATGGCTGCTTACCAGCTCCTTGTGACCTCTTATTACAGGAGGTCTTTCCCACTTTTGCTATATACCCAGCCAGGGCCTTTAGTCATCCAAGGGAATTGCTCCCAAGCCTCCACCGCCCAGAAGGGCCTGATCACATATGAACCCCAAAAAGAGATTAGGCCTCCATAGTGTAAAATCTTAGGCGTCTTATTGTTAAAAAAAAAAAAAAAGTGAATTGCACTTACATCAAAGGAAATGTAAATTAAGCATAAAAGATAAGCCGGCTGGCTCAAATGGCAGCCTGTCCTTCCTGGGACCTGCGCAAATGTGGTGATGTCAGCACGTCGCTCCTCTCAACGCGTTTCGTCACAGATGACGTCATCCTGGGGCACCAGAAAACTCAACCTGTCTCCACTGACAAAGACTGGGGACATAGTTGAGGGAATTAATACTTGAGATGATTGTAGCTGTATTAGTGCACTTGCAACAGAGACAATTGAGTACTGTTCGTGATACTTTTTTTATTTGCACTAACATACAATTTTTTAGGACAAGCTTTCCAGGTATGTCCCCTTCTTCAAGGTCCCAGCAGTACTCAGGGAATTATTAGACACCCTTCAGAATTCGCTAGGGCACAGCAACGAAAGTGTCATTGCTTGCCCGATTCATGTACCTGTCAGAGACAGGTATATGTTGCCTGCACTGAATATGGCGTATCCATACTGGACACCCCTACCTTAGTGCACCCCCTACCTCCCTACCCATGCACTATGCCCATCACACTGACAGGTGCATGGCTGAGGAATTTTTCACTGGGGTAGGCAGAGCCTGATAGGAAACTAAGTGACTAGTTTCCTGTCAGGTCCACTTTACCTTTGATTGACAGCACATCACAGTGGGCGGATCCATAGCCACTATTCAGTCCATTAGAATCTGCCCACTGCTGTGCGCTGTCAATCAACACTAAGGCAGACCTGATTGGGAACTAGAGTTCCCTTTCATACAAATAAAACCAATCAGTGTAAATCAAACGTGTACACAGTGTTTATATGCAAGCTGGACACTACAGGTCATTTTCACGATACTTCTTAACAAATATATATAAAACAGAGTGCATCGCATATATCGCAAAAAATAGATTAAGTAAAGGGAAAAGTCGGAAATAATCTCCAGTATGAATCAGGGTGATCAACCCCGACTGGATATGCATCTAGCGTTTGGAGTAATTTAACAGGCGCATTTGACCATTCACAGGATCACAGGATCCGGTAAGAGGCTTATTTATCTGGTGTCATCAGGTGTTGGAAGCACTGAATATTGGGAATGCAGGGACACTCATGGATTAATTGGACTGCGAATTGATTGTTCCTTTTTTAACTTTGTTTTTTAACACATTTCCTGATATGTGTAGCACCCTCTACCTTAGGTAGGTAGGTGCTAGAGTAGTGGGTTTGTTTTAGTTAGCTCCTGCTACTGTCAATCAAATCCAGTGACATGGGAGCGGGGGGGGTGTTTGCAGGGGCGAGTGTTGCTGCCTGTGTCAATGGTCGCAGCAGTGGGACTTGGGAGCGAGCCTGCACGGGTGCCCCCAGGGAAAGCGGCTTTAGTGGGGGCACCTGATGAAGAGAAGGGTCTTGGAGTGCCGGTGGGGGACTCCATAAGAAGGGGATCAGGGCTGCTCTGTGCAAAACGATTATATAAATATAGGCATGTTTGTTCTTTTTATTAAAAATTAAGGTTTACAACCCTTTTAATAAACAAAGTAAAAATTCAAATACCATGCCATGGTTTATATGATGTATGTGAATGAATATTTAAGTTCACAAAGGTGCTTTTAAAACTTCTCACCAAGCTGCCCATGTCTATATCACAACAGTGTTGAAGTCAATCTGAAGGGGTCTTATTGTGGACTATGCATAGTTTTTTTTTATTGATGCAGAGAATGGGTATATTTCCCATCAAAATATCTGGGATTTAAAGAGCTAAATGACACAATTGGTTTAAATCTTGTACTGCACCCATACAATATCAAAAATGGGTGAAAAGTAGTTATTCTTTCAGGTCTCCAATGAAACAATACTCAAATAACAATCCACTTGCAAAGTCTAGCATCAGTGGCAGAAATTTAATTTTATTCAAATGTGTCAATGGCTACATGTTTCCTCATTGTAAGTGAAGCACTTCAAATTCCCCTGTGTCCGTCTCTTGTCTCTTCTAAGTAGTTCTATTCATTCCTGTTTTTCACTGTCAGTCTGTTCTTAATCTCCTACTTTCCCCTCTCAATCATTGCCTGTTAAACTGTCATTATGTGCAGTTTAATTGGTGGCCATAGCTTATACCTTCATTTCATTTATGATCAGTGTTTGAAAGAATGTTTCCATTCCTCTGCCCCCCCGTACATGAAATCATCCATTAGATGGAATGGCTATTATAAATGAAATTATAACCTGATCATTATAGGAAACCTCTACTGAAGGAAATATGGAGCATTCTGTTTCTGACCATCTTGTGAAAATAATAACTGTCTGACCCCCGCTGGCACTGCTTTCTGAGCAAGGTTGCCAACCGTCAGTAAATTTACTGACAGTTTCTAAAAATCACAGATTTTTTTTACAACTGTCTGTAATATCAGGGGTTGATAATTTGTTATGCTGTGTTGGCTTTTTAAGTGTAAATTAGGCAAATTACTTGCTACATAATGTAGCTGCTGACTTTTAATATTAAAACACTTACCTGTCCTGGAATCCAGCGATGTCAGCACCCCAGCAGATGTTTCCATCGGCTCTCGGGTGCTGCCATCGCCATTCGCGTTACAGCGAAGTTCCACTCAAGTGGAACTTCCGCTTATCTGTCTCCCCCCCCCCCCCCCCCCGGTGCCACGTTTGTCACCTTTTGGGGGAGGGGGGGAACAGGTACCTGTCCCCACTTCCGGGAGACGGGGACGCAGTGGACGCGGCCCCCTCCTCCCTCCTCCGCCGCCAGACCAATTAGAAAGCACAGCGCGCTTCACGCATTTGCAGTAGGGAACCGCCTATGAAGCCCAAAGGCTTCACTGCCGGGTTCCCTTACCAGGAATGGTGGCGGTTGCACCCGACAGTCAATTTGAAGATCAGCTGGGATGCCAACATCGCGGGATCCCTGGACAGGTAAGTGTCCTAATATTAAAAGCCAGCAACTGCAATATTTGTAGCTGCTGACTTTTAATTTTTCATGGGGGGGGGCTGGACCTCATCTTTAGGGGAAACCGGCAGTGAAGCCTTTTGGCTTCACAGCTGGTTAACCTACTGCGCATGCGCGAAGCAGGCGGCGCTTTCTGAATGGACCGGCGGCGGGGAAGGAGGAGGGGGGCTGAACTTCCGAGTGATTTCACCACAGCAAGATCTCTTGAAAGTGGGATGGGTACCCGCCCCCCCCCCCCCTCGAAAGGTGGCAATTGTTATTAGATAAGATAAGAGGAGCTTCCACTTTTGGGTGGAACTCTGCTTTAATAGGAGTTCTGTAATTTTTTCATGTTGTCAGTAAAAAAATGTGCTCCGCCAGTAAATTTGACATGTTTTGCCAGTAAAAAATGTTGCGGGAGGTTGGCAACACTGTTTCTGAGTTACTGACTGGTAACTAGCATGCTGCAAATGAAGTCAGTGTAAAGCCAGCACCCCTGATGTGCTTGCTTGTTTCAGGCCCAATACTCAGAAAATGATTATATAGGAATGACAGCGAACAATCAGCATTTACAGAAGAGGCCAGCAATAGCAGTGTACGTATTTCCTCAGGTTTTACATAAATCTCCATAGAGGTATAAGAACAGTAAATAATCCATCATTGTATTTCAGAGAAAAAAAAATTGTTTATATGCAACTAAAAATACCTGAATTTCACTTGATTTCAGCCTCTTGTAATCCCATGTACAGAAGCACTTAGACTGTTCTACCGCGTACACACGGTCAGATTTTCCGACGGGAAATGTTCGATGGCAGCTTGTTGTCGGAAATTCCGACTGTGTGTAGGCTCCATCGGACATTTTCCGTCGAAATTTCCGACAAACAAAATTTGAGATCTGGATCTCAAATTTTCTGACAACAAAATCCGTTGTCGTAAATTCTGACCGTGTGTACATAATTCCGACGCACAAAGTTCCACGCATGCTCAGAATCAAGCAGAAGAGCCGCACTAGCTATTGAACTTCATTTTTCTCGGCTCGTCGTACGTGTTGTACGTCACCGCGTTCTTTCCGTTCGGAATTTCCGACAAGATTTGTGCGACCGTGTGTATGCAAGACAAGTTTGAGCCAACATCCGTCAGAAAAAAAAACATGGATTTTGTTGTCAGAATGTGCGATCATGTGTGTGTGTGGGGGGGTTGGGGGGGCATTACTTAGCCAATCAGGTGCCCTGCATACACATGTGCTGACAACAAACTGTATGTACTGTACAAGTAGAGAGTGGCAACAGTCTCTACCATTCTCTGAAAAGCAATTCACGATGGATCACATTTCAGAGGGGGGGTGGAAAATTTGCAGCATCCACAAAGCAAAGCATCACGCCCACTTGTAGGTGGGCGTTCAGTGGAGGTGATAGAAATCCAGAACTGCCGCCTGTTTTTACCACCCACTGACCACTTGTGTGAAAGAGGCTTTACAAAGAGCAGAGAAGTGACCTCACCAGTCTGTTACTACACCTTCACTCACTACAGACTGGGAGCAGGGACATGGCAAAGCTGTGATGCTTAATTGCAGCGGAGAAAAGTCAGATCATAAAACTTTGCTGGGAATGTTTTCCAGATTGGAAACATTGGTGTGCAGTTGAACATTGGCATATTGGTGTGTCTGCCAAGACTACTTTTATACATCTTGCCCCCACCCCCCTAGCCCATCTTTTCTTTTGTCCTTGCCCTCCTACCCAAATGGCTGGGCTTCGTATCACATTAACAAGATCAGATGCCACAGGGAATGCTGAGACTGGGGGACAAGAAAGCTGAAAGAGACAGTTTGTCCACTCTGCTTCCATATAACCAGAACAGATAGCTATAAGAGGTGGGTACACTATTGTACTAGTCTGCTAGTTTTGTTATATGTGTACATTAAAGCTCAACTCCTGGAAAAGTAAAAATATACCCTTGCAGTGAGGCTGCTCCCACATTACAAGCAATAAATGTGTGTTTAGTTCTATGGTAGTGGCCTCCATACTTTGGCCTGCAGGCCATATGCGGCCCTTGGCTTGCTTTTATAAGGCAAACACGGCACTATTCCTCCCAATGGCACCAATGATGAGCACCATTCCTTCCACTGACACCAAAAGTGGGGCTAATTACTCCCACTGATGCCAACGATGGGGCACTATTCCTTTCACTGACACCAATGATGGAGCACAATTCCTCCCACTGACCCCAAAGATGGGGCGCTATTCCACAGTCACTTTGTAATTTTACTATTACTGCTCACCAAGCCTGAGGTATTGGATACTCCCACTGACATTAGGGGCATTTTCTACTCCCACTGGCTTCCCTGAAGTCTGAAGGACAGTAAAATGGCCCTGTTCTTAGAAAGTTTGGAGACCCCTGGTCTAGGGGATGGAAAAAAGCAGTTTTACTTACCTGATCCTCCATGAAGACTGGTCACTGCAGCCTCTTCTACATTATACCCTGACATCATCAAGACTAATGCAATGCAAGACCAATAACCCTGAATTAGACAAGAGGACACCAAGGAACAGTTCACTGCTGAAGCATAGGGGATTGTTGACAGAATGGAGGATCGAGAATGTAAAACTGCTATTACCTGTCACCCATAAATGTAAATGAGCATTTAACACTTAGGCTCGGTTCATATTGCCGTGACTTGGGATCCGACTTGCGGGACCCCAAGTCGCATTACATGTGAAATCCTATTTTAGTCAATGAGAGCTGTCTTAACCACTTCACTACCCGCCCATTGTCATATAACGTCCGCAGATGGGATCTCTCATCCTGGGCAGGCATCATATGACGGTGGCATAGGGGGCCCATGTATGCCTGCCGCGTCACCAAGGAGCCGATGCACGTGCTTGGCAGCTGCGATGTCCGCCGGGTACGGCCGATCGCTCGTGACAGAGCAGGAAAATGGATCTGTGTGTGTAAACACACAGATCCACGTCCTGTCAGGGGAGAGAAGACAGATCGTGTGTTCCCAGTATATAGGAGAACTGATCAGTCTCCTCCCCTAGTCAGTCCCATCCCCCCATAGTTAGAATCACTCCCTAGGTCAGTGGTCATCAACCCTGTCCTCAGGGCCCACTAACAGGCCAGGTTTGCGAGATAACTGAAATACATCACAGTTGATATCATTTGCTGCTCAGTGATTGCAGAATTCTAGTCTGCATCTCCCCAAGGTAATACATAAAACCTGGCCTGTTAGTGGTCCCTGAGGACAGGGTTGATGACCACTGCCCTAGGTAACACATTTTACCCCTTGATCGCCCCCTAGTGTTAACTCCTTCCCTGCCAGTGACATTTATACAGTAATCAGTGCATTTTTATAGCACTGATCGCTGTATAAATGTCACTGGTCCCAGATTAGTGTCAAGTGTCCGATCCGTCCGCCACAATGTCCCAATAAAAATCGCAGATCACCGCCATTAATAGTAAAAAAAAAAAAAAAGTAAAATGCCATAAATCAATAACCTATTTTGTAGGCGATATAACTTTTGCGCAAACCAATCAATATACGCTTAATGCGATTTTTTGGGGTTTTTTTTTTTTACCAAAAATATGTAGAAGAATACATATCGGCCTAAACTGAGGAAAAAAATTGTTTTTGTTTTTTTAAAGATTGGCATATTTATTATAGCAAGAAGTTTTTTTCAAAATTGTCACTCTTTTTTTTTTGTTGTTTATAACGCAAAAAATAAATTAAATAAAAACCGCAGAGGTGATCAAATACCACCAAAAGAAAGCTCTATTTGTAGGGAAAAAAATGATACATATAATTTGGGTACAGTGTTGCATGACCGCGCAATTGTCATTCAAAATGTTACAGCGCTGAAAGCTGAAAATTGGCCTGGGCAGGAAGGGTGTGAAAGTGCCCTGTATTAAAGTGGATAATTAGCAATATTGAAGTTGCTCCGACTTTAGGAAAAGTCCCTGCACTACTTCAAGGCGACTTCTATCCGACTTGTGCCCATAGACTTTAATGGAAGTTGTCTCCTCATCTTAATTGATGTGATTTGGATCCAGCATTACAGGAAGATTACACAGGCATTTCCTGAAATCGTGCCAAAGTCGCACTGTAAGTCGCGGCAGCGTGAACCGATAGAGTACAGGGGGCAGCCCCACTGCAAGGAAGGAGTTTTTTTCCTAGAGTCTAGCTTTAAAGTGTTGTTATCCCTAACAATAAACTTCTCGTTTGCTCCCTTTTGGTCTGTTAAATATACCATTGAGAGCATTTTGTTATACCTCCTCAATAAAATGAAAAAAAAAAAAAAATGCATGTTCGTCTTGGCCGAAAGCTTGTGAGCAGATAACGTCCTGTACTGCACTGTTATCAGTTATCTATCTCTATGGTCTACAGAACACTTCACCCCTATGTTAAGAGAGAGGAGTGTGTTCTGTAATCCTGTCCTAGAGTGACAACTTTACATAAAATACAGTACAGCTGGTGAGCGTTGTCACATCACCCCAGAACATGAAGTGTGTTATCGGCATGATCATCACATGAAAATAACGTTAAAAACAAGAAAAATAAATAAAAATAATATGTTCTTTAAGCACAAAGTATGTGCTATGGAAACCTGACCTGAAACCTATTACACTGCTTGTGCTGCACTGAGCATGTGCAAGATCTGCAAAGATGAGATCCAGGAAGAAATACAATCTGGCTTCAGATGCCCACGGCCTGCTGTAAGTTTATAAAATAACAAACAAAACAGACCTTCGTTTACACACTAACTTTACTAGAATACATTAAGCTTGTGTATTATATGGGTATTTTTTTATTTAAAAAGTATAATTTTGGCCGGAACACCATTTTAAAAACAAAAGTGCTGACTCTTAAGAGCTCTCCAAACATGCTCCAAAGATGCTGCATGCCGGATTTTTTTCGCCGCACTGCCAACGCACCTCCCCAGTGTGAAAGCATTCATTCATTTTAATGGGAAGCATTTTGTGAGGTTTTTTTTTTAACACCAAAGCGCTTGAAAAACTCCAGTGTGAAAGGGCTCTAGACGTAACAAGCATCTATAAAAAAAAAAAAACCACACACACACCAGACATTGGAGCGGAGCTCTGCAGATACTAAAACCCTAAACATGAGGGTATTGTTTGATCTTCATTTTTTTTTTTTTTTAAATGGTAATCTAAAGCTTTTCAGGTTTATTAATGATGTGCACATCATTTAACAAACTTCAAGCAGCTGTCTTTGAAAAGTATTCTTCTTGCAATAATATTTTTGTTTTTAACTTCTTAAGGACCAGGCCTACTTGACATTTGTTGTTTACAAGTTAAAATCAGTATTTTTTGCTAGAAAATTATATATATATATTTTTTTTTTTTTTAGCAGGGACCCTAGAGAATAAAATTGAGATCGTCGCAATACTTTAGGTCACACCGTATTTGTGCAGCGGTCTTACAAAACGCAATTTGAGAAAAAAATTTTAATTTAAAAAAGTGTAACAGTAAAGTTAGCCCAATTTGTTTTGTATGTGAAAGATGTTATGTCAAATAGATACCCAACATGTGCTGCCATAAAATTTTCTGCAGGCTCGTGGAATGGTGACAAACTAAGGTACTTAAAAATCTCCATAGGCAACGCTTTAAATTTTTTTACATGTTACCTGTTTAGAGTTAGAGCAGGTCTGGTGCTAGAATTATTGATCTCGCGCCAACAATCCTCACGTGCGGTTTAAACATTTACATATGTGTGAATTACGTATGCGTTGGCTTCTGCGAGCAAGCTCGGAGGGACGGGGTGCTTTAAAAAAAATTATTTTCTTCATTTTATTTTTGCACTGTCCTTTTACATTTTTTTAAAAACACTTTTATTCCTATTTACAAGGAATGTAAACATCCCTTGTAATAGAAATAAGCATGACAGGGCCTCTATATTTTAACATATACACCAAGTCCAGTGTTACAGTTTTAATCTCTTAAAGCTGAGAAGTTTACCATTTTTTGGCAGTTCGCTTATCTGCGCACACTGATATCAATGTGAAAACCCTAGCGCTAACTAGTGTTTAAATCTTCCAGTAGAAGAATATTAAAATCCCCAGTACACCCATGGCCTATAAACCACACATTTTCCCAACAGCGAGATGGTGTAAAGAAATCTGTTAAGCATTGCATTTATTTTTTTCCTTGCAAAAAAATAAAACACAAAAAACAAACAGTAAGTGGCACCTTCTTTTTATAAAGTACAGAAATTGCTCTGTTCTCAACCAGTTTTATAAATATCCCTCAATTTTACGTCAAATTGAAGGAATGTACAACATCAAAAAATAACCAGAGACAAGTCTTTATTTTTAAGATTTTTTTATTGTAAGTGTAATGAGTATTTTCTTCATATTGCTTTAATGAAATGACATACAGCAGTTGCAGATATTCTCATTGCTGACAATAAAGAAAAAAACAAAAAACAAAAATAAAACAGTATTTACAAAAAATGCCAAAGATAGCAATTGTGAAAGAGGTTCGATAGTTACAAGCCGTGTCAATAAATACCCAGGGCAAATAGACAACACAGATGAAACAATAATACAATCTTATGCATGGCTTTTGGCACAAAACAAATAAATTAAATGCACATTAGGTATGAAGGCAGGATATTTAATTTACCTTAAATTATGTATGTAATGCAAAGTAACCCAGGAATGTTGTAACAAAAACATTATTAGTGCCAATAAATACAGCGAGTACCAGATCATGCTTGTCAGTATGTTAGAGACCGAGTAAAACCCATGAATGCCATCTAAAACTATGTTTTAATATGCTGTCAAGATCTGCCTGTCAATACTGGAGTTATCTACATTTTAGCAGGAATGTTTTAACACTTGAAATACTAAGAGACGTTAGATGCCACAGTGGTAGAACAGGCCTTAGCAAAACCATGTTCCCATAGTGTTTCACAATACCTTCAGAACAGTGCACCCCTTCGGTTTGGCTTTGAACTAGACAGCATATTTAAAAACAGTAACTTATTGGCTCATTGGACACATCCAAAACCGCAATGGGCAAGTGTACATAGTAACTTCTAGCAACCATTAGTTAAATTGTATCAGTTTGGAGCAGTTAGTACAATAAAGAATGACCTTAAGTTGGCCATTATTTTCATAAGCAAAGGTCATTAAAGAAGAAGAGTAACATTGCACTCATCACAAACACAAAGCCAAGAGCCATCTTGTGAGAAGGATCAGTTGTCACACTGAGCTGTGAAAACTAGTCCAGAGCATTCACAATTGGGACCTCCACAGTGTGTACATGATAAGTGCACTTTAAATAGCTTTCAACATTGAGTATATGCCCAGCAAGGCTTCAATTTACACAGCATCTATAGTCAAACATGAACATGTCACCCAGTTATAGGATGGACACCGCATCCAGTAATAAACAACAGCCCATCAGAATTTAGATTATTAGCTGCCCATACTTAGCTGTTGAAAGCTGGGCATCCGTTGGCTGGCATGATTACTGTATGTCACAGCTCTGACTTGTATATGCACAGCAATGGTATTTTTACCTATCCAAGCCATAACTAAACTGTCCTGAAGCTAAGTATTTGTGCAAGAACCCCCCTTGCCCTTCCCTAGATAGATATTCAGTTGTTTGGGCATTGATTCAATGTGTACTTACTAAAGAACTGGAGTTATTTTCCTACACCCACCAATGAGATTAGGACTTTCAAGGCAGAATGAATCCAATTAGTGGCATTGGGTGAATTGGCTCTACGTAAGAATTGTTGCTACAGGTTTTAGTTCAATTCTCCCGAAGTAGGGGAGGTGGGGAGCAAAAGCAGCAAGAGGCTTCTTCCATTCAAAGCCTTTGCTTTACCTAGCATATTATTCCACATGACCAGGTCTGGAATATGTAAATCCTAAAGTTTCTTGATGGGCCGAAGCAAGCTGGTACTGGCAATTTCTAACAAAATGTATTGGTGTTTGTGAAAAGATGAAGCACATTTTTTACATGCTGAACATGAAAGGACACATTGGTACAAACAAAAACACTGCCATACAGAAGTAGTGCAGGCAAAGGCACTTGTGTGTATCGCTAGAATAAAGGACCATTTCTAAATACTATTTCACCAGTGTGCACTGCACCACAGTAACACTATGGGCCTGATGTATCCAAGTGTCTCCACTACAAACTAAGCCCCCCGTTTACACCGGTGCGGCTTTGAAATCACGCTACTTCAACGCGATTTCAAAGCCGCACATCAGTGCAATTGGCTCCCCTGAGTTCACTGCGGCTTGCGACTTCATACAGCATAAAAGTCTATGCAATTCGCAATGAAATCAGCAAAAAGTAGTGTCGGTTCCATTGCCCACAATAGGGTGCGACTTGTCATGCGATCTGGATCTGTCAAATCGTATTACATATCGCACTAGTGTGAACGTGGGGCTAAGAGTTACTTTCCATCAGTCACAAGCCAGGCTTCAAAGGCTTTCACTGCTGCTTGAACTGTTGGGAAATAATTCTATCCTTACTAATGATACTTTTATACAATCTGGCCCTTATGGCTTATCTAGTAACATGAAGTATTTGGTGCAGTAGGCGACACTAAAATCAGTCTTCGTTAAATATACGAAGGCAGTCAAAATCGTGTTGGCTTCTTGCCTCAGAGCACGCTTACTCCAGGTTACTAGGAAAACCTCCACATTTGCATTATACACCTTTGGCACACTGCTCAGGCCGTAGGAAATAAAGCAAAACATCACTGCCTCAATGCTGTATTGCCCACCTAACAATGGCTCATTACTCAACATGTGCAAACATATTTTTTTTTTTTTTTTTAGAAAATGCAACCAAGATAAGGGATCACCTTGTGCGTGAATGGAACAATGCCTTAATGCCAACATGGGATTCCTGAGTTCTGATAAAATTCAGGAAAAAAAAAAAAAGTCAGAATCAAACATGAATATAGTTGCACTGCAATTTGGTTATCTTTCCATACTGTCCTGCTAAACAAGACATTGTTCACAGTAGCCTATATATATTTTGATGTTTTAATAGTCTACAAACTGGTAACTTCAGCGAGCTGGACGGTCATAGTAGTAGGATGGTTTTGTAAAGTCCCGGTGATAGTTTTCACAGCACTAGATAACCTTTAGGATTACAGTCAAAAAACAAAAATACAAAGAAAGTAAAGTTACAGGGTTCTTGGTCTCTGGCCCTATTGAAACATGTTTTATAATTTAAATATATATAAAACATACTTTTATTACTTAATCATCCCATAAATGTTCATTTTAATTAACACTCTCACTTAAATATCTGCATTTAAATTTTAAAGCTTAAATATTGTAATATTTCATTTAAATACAAGTGGATTGTAGAAACACAAAATCCATTTGACAATGTATTTAAATGAATGAAATAAATAATTTTGTTTTTTACAGAACACATAACCTATATTTTTTTTAAAAGAAATAATATATATAAATAGCCTGGGTCATATATATTACTGTGGAATATAAAATGAATCCACCTAAAGATCATGGCAACTGACATTTTTTCCCCTATTCTGGCTCTGTATTTATATTACTATTGCAGGGACTTTGCCAAGCTGGTGGATTTCTTGGCATGAACATCCAACCAACTGCATAGAATTGTATGGCCTTATCCCTAGAAGCTTCAAATAAATATGAATAATTTATGGTAAGATTAAATAATCTGAAATCAAATATAAAAAACAAAAATATATGGCTTGTAAGTGGAACTCAATACTGGTAGGGGGCAAATTTTAAATCTACCAAGATATTTTTGAAAAACATGAAAAATGTTGGAACCTCCCATTAAATCCTTGTGCTTGATGTTATCAGTGACATTTTTCAATGGCAACTCCTCCACATAGTGGAGTTGATCAAGGGAGTACTGGAAGGTGAGTGCAAGGTATATAAAAAACATTCAGCTACACATAAAAAGCCCCTGTACGGACAACTTCTATGTACCCTAGTCCCAAGCCTTCTTCTTTCACGGTGTTTGATAGATGCTCATAAACCTCAATGAAACCACTCCAAAAATACAGTTAAAAGGAAGGCATGGACTTGTGCATCACAGAAGGGGCCTGGACCAGGAACATGAGAATTGAGGTGTCATTTGCACATCAGTCACCTCTCTTGACCAATCTGCTTTTAGTGGACATGCCTTAATAAATGGCTGCTGTGATATTGCACGTTTACAATGCAGAACTGAGGGGGTGGGGTGTGGGGGGGACAGAACACTTGCCTCATAGTACAGAAATCAGAAAATATTAGTCTATAAATAATGCAGATATATTATGGAAAAATATGATTGTACTCATAATACATCTGAGGTATTTCCAATTTAAATAAAACTCTTGCTAGTTCAAGCTTCAGACTCATTCCTGGAATTTGCAATAAATAAAACAGCTCTATATAAAGTCTTGTCTCCCCCCCCCCCCCCCCCCCCCATTTTTCCTTGTTTTCTGTAAACCCGAGTAGTGCACACTACTTCTGCAAATATTTCTCAATTTTACAATAAATACATGAATAAAGTTTATCTTAAAATCATTGAACATTTTGGGAGTTTTTGCACTCCCATCCATAAAATAGTTGTTCACAGGTCTACAAACAATTCACAATTCTTCAGTTTTATATACAAGCAACTTCTAAGAAAAAAAAAAAAAAATAGTTCAAAATCGATGTGTAGTAAACAGGTTGCTGTGGCAGTATTTCAAAAATGTGAATTTCCCCATATAAAGACCAAAAATATATGTAGAAACATTCCAAATTTTTCATCATAGTAATGTCTCTGCAATATGCCACAGATAGGATACAGTAATCCGTTTACACTATAAGCGATTCAAAAGGAGATGGCGATTTTAAGGCATCTTCTAAATATTGATTGTCACCAGAGGATTCAGTGGAGCTAATCAAGGATTCTAAGAAGCTTGCAGTTGCGTCTGTCGCTGGTGGAAATCCAGGAAGGAAAGTTAATAGACAGGGCTGAGAACACAAATTATCATATTCGCTTAACGAATTGTAAAGAGGTCCAAAATTGTAATCTGATTCATCAGGCAAGTCAAAAGTTTCAGATGAAAGGCTGATATCCATATAGTTTTTTAAGAGTGGCTCTCCTTGTGTCACAGTAGAATCAGTAGAGACGGCCACAGACACTCCATTGTCTGAAAAGCAATCTGCGCCCTGGTTTGCGTTTTCGTCTACACATTTTGTAACGTTCGATAAAGAGTTTGAGTACAACCCACTGGTGGATTTTTCTGAACTATAAAGGGACTCGTAAACTTTGTCACAGAAAAAATCTGTGCTATGAAAGAAACTCAAGTTGTCTTGGCAGTCACTGCTGTTTTCTTCATACTCTGAATCATTGAAATGAAGAATCCTAGCAAGATAGTCTTCCTCAAAGTCTGGCTGGGATTTATCAGATGAAGAGGCAAGTTCGTAAGGACCTTCAGAGACTTCACTCTGAGAAGAGGAACTTGAACTGTCTGTGGTGACACTACTACAGCTGTTCTCATTTGCTGGTTTCAAGTCCACATTGAAATGATAAGGGGATGAGGCCGCGGAATTAGAGGTGGAGGAACTGGTGGATGTGGTGGTGGTGGTGGGAACAGTCCTGTTGTCATCTTCTTCATCACTGTCCTCAAGTGATGAGCATTCAAATGAATCTAAATGTTCACTGCAGGTTACATCAGGCTCATCATGGCTTTCATTATTTTGATTCTGCTCCTCAAGCTCAAGCTTCATAACCGTATGGATAAAATGGGTCTGCACACGAGACGAATTGAACTCTACTCTTCCGTTTGGGTTTCCACAACCATCCTTTGTACATCCACAAGGGAAAGTGGAATGATCCCTCTGAAATGAAAAACAAACAGCACAATTTACATTACTGAATATTTCACATGGTTTCACTGCAAACATATGGCATCTGAACTTGCAAACACACCTATGAGGGCTAACAAAACTAGATAAAATCCAATATACAAGATGATTGCTGTCTCAAAGAAATTTTGGTGTATTGAGTAATAAGATACAGCAGATAACCCCCCCATTCCAACTGTTGGCTCAAGAGGCAATCAGCTAGGGTGATTTTTTTTTTTTTTTTAGTCAATCACTATGGTCTTCTCTCTTCTTTAGGAAGTACAAGAGGCTGTATAATTTAGGCTCAGTGAGAAAAAAAAACCTAGCATCTCTTAAAGCAAAACATTTTAAGTATAGAAGATCAAAAATGTACAGTATAAGAACCAAAAAATATTTCTTTAGGCAATGTATACACAGCCAAGATCTAGAAAAGAACAAAAAAAAAAAAAAAAAAAAAAAAAATGGACATGCCTTCTTTAAGATAAATTTGACGTGAGAACCATTTTTGCAAGCCCATACTAACCTGACATTTAATTCCTGCCAAATAACAGCTGCAAGTTTCTGGATCACAGAAATCCTGGCAATCACACCCGCATTGTTCTCGTGACTTCCGGATTTCATTAAGCTCGTACTTTTCCGTTTTGTCAATCTTTTTTACTCCTTCGCTTTTCAGAAGTGCCCTTCGTTTCTTGGGAGGGTACATGCGAGGGCTGAAACCATCTTCAATCTCTGCATTGGTCATATCGATATCTTCATCACAGATGTCATCTATGCTGAGGTTATTGGCCTTTTCTGACTCTATTGTACCGTTCATTGTAAACTGTAAAAGAGAAAGTAAAATGTAAGGTCAACCGTAGAAACATGAGATCAATATTATTACAGCAAAGAAAAACAAAAAATAAAAATAGGATGACCAGTAAGATTAAAAAAACGACACAAAAGAACAATGGTAGACTGGGAAGACCAACAGGCTACTTTTTCACTTGTTTCTAGGAGCTACTGAAATTGGCAGCAGATGTTGGTTTCCTCGCTAGGGTATTAAATGCTTTGCCAAGTGTAAAACACTACTAAAATTAAATTTACCTCCCAAAAGGGAATAGGTAGCTTTTTTTCTAGAAAAGTTGTGTATAGCTGGTCAATTTAGCATGACTATGCTAAACAATAAGATACCTCTGTGGACTGACCTATCATACACTAAGGGGATGATTTACTAAAAACAGGAGAGGGCAAAATCTGGCGCAGCTAAGCATTGTAGCCAATCAACTTCTAACTTCAGCTTGTTCAATTAAGCTTTGACAAAACCCGGAAGCTGGTTTCTTTGTAGAGCTGCACCAGATTTTGCACTCTCCAGTTTTAGTAAATCAACCCGAGTGTCAGGAAAAACACCCAAGAACTCCCATCTGGAGTATATGGGCAGTGAAATATTGGTTCATCAAAACTTACCATATTTTTTAATGCCAAAAGCTTCTCCTCCTTTAACCGCTCCTTTAATTTCTCCCTGCGGCGGGTCAACTGTTCCCTGGAAAACTCTTCCATAGTAAATTGCCGGCTAAAGCTGTGTTTCCGCCTCATGCCCAGGGTGCAACCACCCCGACTCGGCACGCTTGTAAACCCTTGGCATCTCTGAAAGTAGAACACTACCACCCGGTCAAAATGTACTTTGTTCTTCTTTGCAAGTTTTGCTTTCTTTAAAATGGACACGGCTGTAGACAGAACAGAAATGTATATTATATTAGAAGGATAAATATCTATTATATAAACTAAGATGCATAGTTATAAATAAGCATGTGACAGTTACAGGGGAAAAAAAAATAAAATAAAAAAACACCAGTAGTGTAGTCAAAAGTTGAACTGCTAAATGGCAAGCAGTATGACTTGCAGACATGTCATGCAAACGGGACTTTGAAAAAGGAAGTTCACACTATTTTTAAATTCAGATCCTTCCACTGATAACTAGATTGCTTACAACCTTTTTTTGGGCTATTGCTTTGCCCACAATAAAATCATTGAAGTTGTGTCTCACCTATCTAAACTATTCAGCTTGAAAAGATGGTTGTCTGAGCACTTGTTACCCACTCCCTTGTTCACTACAAAGGAGCTTGGCAGACAGCCAGTGCTAATGTTTGCAGCTCCCAGTTAAATGGTGTCGCAGTGAACTGATCATTTTAAATCTTGTTTTCATAATGAGAGCAGAGAGCCTGCCAGTCATCAGATGCGCGGTAGTTGGCTCATATCAGACGAACACTGATGGCTTTAGGTAGCATAGCCTTTTATCCTGTTAGACAGGTCCTATATTTGGTCATTTTCCAGATGCTGACTGCTGGCTGGCAAGACATGCTGAAAAAAGTAGCTGAAGCATTCTGGTATACTCAGGCCAGTTTTAAAGGGTACCTTAAAGTGGAACTTCAGTCATTTTTTTTTCACCTTTCCATTTATTAAATCCTCTGCCCTTGTTGTTTTAACTTTGGATAGTAAAACATTTTTTTTCTGCCAGTAAATACCTTATACAGCCCACTTCCTTTGTCTTGTCTGGGCATTAGCCTAGGCTTATGACATCATGCACAGCTCTCTCTCTGGTGAGAGTTTGCCAGGAAGGGAGGGGGATAAGTCATAAGAGGGCCAATGAGAGCTGCAGGTGTGTCTGCGTAAATCCAGGAAGTGAACAGGCAGCAGCTTCAGTTGCCCACAGTTAAAATGGATGCAGCCAGACTCATTGGAGGGAGATTTCTGCAGCAAATTTGGTAAGTACAGAATCACAGTATATCTAAAATAATATGCAAAGTGGTTGGAGGGAAGCTTCAGAATGGCAAAAACATTTTTATTACAAAATTATGTGGAGCAGACTGCAGCTCCTCTTTAACTCTAAACCAAACACTGTAAGCAAGTGCACAGTGGAATAAATAAATACACTCCCGGGCCTTTACAACAATCTGCCGATTAAAAGAATTGTTGCAATACATTCCAGGGTCATTTGGAAAGCTATGCTCTCTGGTTCTGCTGTATTTGGCCATACAACTCTCCACTACACAGGCAGAGGAATATTCAAGCCAAGGAGTTTCATTACAATTAATCTTTACTTTTTAGTTTGAAGGAAAAAAGTAATGCAAAATACACATAAGAAGAAACAGAGTATGCAACAGTGAGATCGTAGGTGGAAAGACCATAAATGCAAGAGCATCAAAAAGGCTGACCGCAAATGGTTTGAAAAAAAATGCAGAAACACATTCAGAAACTTTCAGATTTCACTAAATCTGGTTCCTATGAGTTACTGCACTCTTGCACACAATTTTCTATTTGCCTTGTTAGTGAGCCTGCATAGCTATGACCAATATAAAATGTAATACAAGTTCTATCCATTCAACTTTTCCAGGCTGACCAGTGGAAAGTGGCTAATATCAGGGGATTAGGAAAAACCTTTTAGAGAGCACTCTACAGTAATGAGCATGACTAGTGTGTGCCGGGATTATATATTATACTCCAGAATCCAAAGGGGGAAAGCTCTCTGTGTGTTTACTCAGGTGCTGAAGAGCTGACATCTTTACTGCGGCAGTTACGGAAACTATGCAGATTATTTAAAGACCAGTTTACAATCATACAGCACAGCAGCTGGGACACAAGACGTTATAGCTGGCTACAGAAAACCCAGCCTGATTTGGCAGCAGTTTTTGTTCCGATGAAAGTACAAATACACTACTGGCTTATCAGATACATGCAAATGGCTGTCCTATGCTGGGCATTTAAACATCATAAAGTTCAACAAGGCACTTTACATTGGAATGCTTAAAGCAGACTCGATAGGCCTTAACGACAGACAGGACGGGTATCTATAAATTAATCTGGGTCATCAATGCCAATTCATGAATACTGAAGCAAAAAAAAAAAAAAAAAAATTGGAGAGTATGTGGTCAACTCCTACAGCAGCCAAGAAACGAGGGAAACCATGAGCAATAATTTTGCTTTTATGCATACTTTTTTCACTTTCCCACTTAAGGTAGCCCACAGATGGATCAGTTGATCAAAAAGAAACCAAACATATTCCCCCATCTATACATTTGAGGAGGATGAAGGATTCCTCCCCTGCTGCGCTGTTGTATCTAATAGAGGGTGTTCCTCTGCTGTTAAAATACACTGATCAATGTTGCAGATGAATATCTGTAGCGGTGATCAAACAAAAATATTCCAACCTTCTCGTTCAGCCATAGATGGATTGAAATTTGGCCCCTGCTGAATCGGCCAAAATTTGATTCATCTAAGATCAGCTTAAAGGAAACAAAAATCCCTACTAATTGTCAAAGATGATCTCCAAGCACTCTCTCTCTCTCTCCCTCTAGAGCATGTCCCTGCATTCTTTTATTCTTTTTTTTACCTTGCTCCTGTAGTGAGAAGCTACTTTATAACTCTTGCTGATATAATCAATCAGGCTTGTAAAATTCTTGCAGGGGTAACTCCTGGGATGAGGGACCAGCAAGGTGTCCCTAGTAGTGCAGGGACTACTTTGAAGTTGAACAGATATGACTTGTCATGCGACTTTGCAGTCCCAAGTCGCTGGACAAGTCACACAAGCGTGAAAGGGGCCTAAGGCAGCTTAGAAAGAAGGGAGCAGAGGGCGTGTGCTCTGTAGACCAGGAGAGAATTGGGCACGTCTGACCATTCTGCTTGGGAATCAGTGCAGAAGCAGTGATATTAGCAAATATTTTTAACTTTTAGCATGGTTTGGCTCTTTAAAAACACTGCAATGCATTTCCCAAAATGTTTTTTCTGTACCATCATTTAGACACATTCAGCAATGAAATCCCATCTACTTACGGGTATAATCCATAATGATCGGTCTTGGACTGTAGCTGTATTCATCATCGGATTCCCCTCCTGAAGAGGTGGCAGATGAGGATGGAGATGATGAGGAAGAGGAGTATGTGGAATCGTCTTCCAGGGCCTCATACTTGCGCTTTAGTAATCCACTCATGGCTGATGATTTCACAGACCTTTGTAAAAAATAATATGAAAAAAAAAAGTTTATTTTTTATAATAATAAATAACACACACACACAAAAATGATTCCTGTAACATACAGGAAATAAGATAAAGCTAGACTGTAATAATGCTGCAACTGCTTCCTGTCACTTCCCATTCAGCTCATTCAGTGAGAGGAGGAAAAAAAAAAAAAAAAGGAAAAAAGGGAATACTTTTTGCATGCTGTACGTCCCCAGGGAAACACACAGGCAGAGGACCAATGCTGAAACAGACACATTAATAGCACAAAATTGCCCCCCAGTCCTTTCTTTTGCAGCCTGAAGATGTATCAATGAAAGTGGGTCTCAAGCAGGGATAGGTTATGCCTCCGATCCAATTATGTCCTAGTGCTGCCTCTCGCCTACATGGATATCTGCCCTCACAAGGACAAAATTAACCTCTTCCGTGCCAATAGAAACAAAACCGATTCTTACTAGAACTAAAAACAAACAAACAAAAAAATTACCTAAATACAGTGCCCATATCATGACCAGACAAGATTAGAGCAGCAATCCAGTAAGTGATAAGGAGATGCAACGCGTTTAATGCTTCAATAGAGAAAGCGCCAACCCATCTCAATGAGGGAGTGAAATGAATCGCCTTGCTTCCTCACGATTTTATTCTACGCTTACAAGACAGCAGTTTAATATTAGCTTGTATGTAGGAGGGAGCTAGCACAGACATCATGGCACAAGCATTATCTGGAAAGATGACTCAGGGTGACTCAGTGATCTGCCTGAGTGTTTATCAATCAACGTGACAACAGTCGGGGTATTGTGACGAGCAAGAGCCCAGAAACTTTCACTGCTCTGCTAGTAAGCCGTGCTGACGTCAATGTGGAATGTACGATGATGAAGAGGGCTGAGCCTACAAATTACATGGAAGACAGCGCACTGTAAATGGTCTCCTTTTCTCAGGGAACATATGTAGTAGGATTGCAAGAGAATAAGGTTTGGTACTGCAGTTTCCTTCATGAAAACGTTAACCCTAACATAGCAACTGCCATCTACATAATAGTCTTCTTGGCATCCAATTATAAGCGGAAGGTCAAAAAGATGTCCTGTAGATAGCTAGGCATGTCAACTGTTCCATTGGCAATGTCCAGACGATGGGCCAATCATCCTTTCACCTTATACAAATGTGCTGCCTATTGCATGTCTACTGAGCTCTCCATGAAGAGGTATGCCAACTTATTTCTTCTGGACCAACAAAGAACAGGAACTGCAAGATCATTTTGTGACATCAAGATGGTCTTCGCTGGCTGTTTTTGGTCTATAGATAGTCACATGACTAATTCAGAATATCTTGGCTCATGTATCAATTTTGGCCATATGCAATTATTCATCCAATAGGATGGGGGAGATTTACTAAAACCAGTGCACACAGAATCTGTTGCAGCTGTGCATTGTAACCAGCTTCTAGGTTTTAGCCCAGATTCACATTGAGGGCGGGTTTGAAATTGTGCGAGTTCACAGCTGAACTCACAAGATTTCAAACCGGCAATGTAGTACGAATGCGGGGGGGATTTGACAGATCTGTGCGGGTTCATGAACAAATGTCTATTCAAATTGCCCCCGATGTCACCAAAAATAGTACAGGAACTACTTTTGGGAGTCGGTGTGGCGCCACAAAGTCAGTTTTGCACCGATTCGGATAGTGCCATTGCCGGCAATAGCCAGGGATTTGACATATCAAATTGCATGGCAAAACAGCCCGATGTGAACGGGAGATTAGCCCCCGTTCACACTGGCGTGGCTTTGAAATCATTATAAGCCACTTCACTACAATTTCAGAGCTGCACATCAGTGTAATTTGCACATCTCACTGTGGCTTGAGACTTCATTTAACAGAGGTCTATGCAAGTCACAATGAGATTGGTAAAAAGTAGTGCAGAAACCTTTTCATAATCTCTGCGCCATTAACGGTTCCATTGCCCAGCAATGGTGTGCGACGTGTAATGCAATTTGGAACTGTCAAATCGCATCGGTGTGAACGGGGGCTTATGGTCAAACCCTTATTGAACAAGCTGAAGTTAGTTACTATGCACTGCTGCACCAAGTTCTGTGTGCACCAGTTTTAGTAAATCTCCCACTATATGTTCCCCAAATCACAGGAACTACA
Organism: Aquarana catesbeiana; assembly: GCF_042186555.1. NCBI lineage: Eukaryota > Metazoa > Chordata > Amphibia > Anura > Ranidae > Aquarana > Aquarana catesbeiana. The sequence goes on from NC_133328.1 coordinate 102,513,543, forward strand.
GTATATGCACTAAATTATTTTCTAACAGCCCAGTCGTCCAGTAACCCATCTCCTGAAATAAATTCAGATCCTATGAACAGGATTTTTTTTTTTCCCAAATTGCAGACGTGGAGAAGTTGCTGACTTTTTCCCTATAATTAATACCATCAGTAGCTTAGAATTGTTCTCCAAGCATAGAAACAAAAGCATACTAGTGAATGATCACTTGACTTTCTCCCAAAACGCCATCCTTATCTTTTAGCACCGATCAAATCCAGGGGGGCAAATGTCCTCCTGTCCCCTTATGTAACCATTATATAATTCAAAGACACCTGAACTATATTTTGTCCCATTTTTCTATTGCAGGTCAGATGGCTAAAGACGTCAAACACAATATTTAATGCTAATAGTGAGGGTTGCAAATAACATGAGCATCAGCAAACGGAAACTTTAACCAAACCAAAAGCACTGGGCAGGTGATTAAATCTGAATTAGTGCTATATTTGCAGAGTGGGGAAACAGTAAGCTGGTTAATTATTTACAAGTGTGTTATGCGAGACTTGCAATGGCCCTGATGTCTTGTTTAATGTACAGCAAGAAGACACTGGCTCAGCTCTGAGGTTTCAGATATTTCTTAATGACAATGCACATTATAACACATTCTGGAGCCGCTAGTAAAAAAATAAATAAAAAAAGTGCAAACTGGTTTGGTTAAAATGCCAACATGGGACATCGAAGACAATTGCCAGTTTCCTGGGCACATCATAAAATAATCTCATTGGCTGCTTTGGACAACACTACAATCCTTGTGGTTATTAAGTAATCCGTTATTGCAGGTAGTCTTCATATTTAAATTGGTAAAGAGATGATAATGTGCAAAGAGTAGTAACCTAAACCTATAGGAACCACACTTCAGATTTCAATCAGACCAGTGAAAGATGTATTCTTATTGAGCGAGGAATTTCTGAATTATGTAGGAGGCTCATTTAATAAGAAAGCAAGAGCACACTCATCCATAGTGGGCAGACAGTTTGTACATCTTCAAAACCTAAACTTTCATTGGTTGCTGGGGTTTACTGTGCTTCTCAGCAAGTCCTATCACTTTCTTAGTGGTGAATGTGGCCAAAAATGATGGGTACAGCAGACCATTTTTTTGCAAGTGGTAATTTTGGTGGTCCGAACCAACATGCAACCTATTTGCAGGCCATTCCCGGATCTCTATTGGAAGCTACAAGATCTCTGTTGCATGGCTATTGATTTTAATTTAAATCTTGCTGAAATTCCTGAAAAGCTGGAACTTGTAATGTGCTGAAATGGTCTGTGGATTTTTTATATTTCTTTGTAGGCTATGCAGCTGACAACAACATCACCAATATTGACTACATTCAGCCTAAGCGCCCCCTCCGCCCAAAAATAAAAACATATACACATATATATATATATATATATATACACACACACACACATACATATACACACACACGCACACACCTCTAGCAGGCTTTATTATCTTTATAATTATTTTTATTATCCTCGGGATATTTCCACTGGTTGCCATTTTCATGCAGCCATTGGCCAATGCTTCAGTACAATACCAAGCAACCCTGTGGTTAAGAAAATTGTGCAAACACACCCACCACCCATTCTGCAGAAAAATCTCTCCTGTTGACACAGGCCAAAGTTCAAGAGTTCATACACAGCAATTTATAGATCGACTTGTTTTACTGCACCGCACAAGCCCGCATATGTACTAATGGGGCCTTTGACTGTCTATAGGTCACTATTACAGTGTGTAAAAAGGTGCCATAAAACTGACCCAACTACCACAGGGAACACCACACAAAACAAACGAATTCCCCTGCATCTATTTACCACGACATGTTTGTGGGTTTCCAATGTCTACCAAACATAATGTTTGTAAACAAGTGGCTAAGAGTTGCAGCCGAGCGTGCAGTACTCAACCTAGCGATGAAAAGTACAAATGCAAATTTGACTAAACACACACTGTACATGTCAAAAAAAAAAAAAAAAACACCCACACACACACACACACACACACACAATTTTTTGCTTAACTTTTTTTTTTTTTTTTTTTTTTTTTTTTTTAATTTCTTTGAACAAAAACCTAAGAAAATATGGTGTAAAAGGGGGAGGGGAGTTGAGCAAAACTTTTTATAACACATACATATATACTCTGCAGCAGCTGGTTGGCCTGTTTCCCTGACAGACAGCAAGCACTCATTAAGTGCCAGTCTACAGGGTGGCCTTCCCTCCTTTCACATAGTTGGGACACTTAACAGCTGGACCAACAATGCCTAAATCTTCTCACGCTGATGGAATGCAACCTGTCCTGCCTTAGCATTCTATACACAAAATCTGCATGCTCTGTACCAGCACTTTTAATATTGCAGCATTTACTGCCATTTTAATGTATACATTATAAACTCCCCACTATTCAAAAATGACCCTGCATGAATCAGGTCACTTCTACTGACCTTACAGAATTCCCCACACATAATAGGAGCGGTGTGGCTTTCTGATGTTATGCCGCAATTGTTTCCCACTGAATTATGTATGGTAAATTGCTGCCAGATGTTTCATGAAGTGGCTCTAGACTGCACTAGAAAGGACACACTGTTAAGCCGCTTTGCTCACGGGGCTGCTACAAAGTGAGCACAGCGCGAAATTATCAGAGAGAGCCAGTGGCCAAGTGTCACCCGAGCTTTGAATGAAGGGGTCGCTTGAGGACGTCAGAGCCTAAAGTAACTACCATTTCAGCTTCTATTTCAGAAAAGAAAAACACCTGATGTCTTGCAAGGGCAGCATTGTTTTAGCCAATGATCAGAAGAGTATAGCACTGCTCCAGATTTGACTTCTTGCATGGATAAAAGTCCAAATTAAATTTTACACTGTATAAATTAAAAAAAAAAAAAATCTATATATATATATATATATACACACATACATATATACACACACACACACACACACACACACACACACACACAGTATAGGCCATCTAGTAGGAAAGAAGCCAGTTTTGGTGCTCTGACCAATGTTCCTAAATCATCATGATAAATGTATCAAAGATGTCCAACGTACCTCATGCCTCTATATTAAGTTTGCTGCTCTAAAGTACACAGTGTGCAGGCTGCCACTGTAATATGCAACAATATTTTAAATACAATAACAAAAAATAAAATTTGCATTGCACATGTGCAGGTTAATATTCTACTGCATTCCTAAACTTCTCAATAATTTTCAATTTTTCTAGAGATCAGCTTGCAGTTTTTTTTATTTTTTGTTGTCATGATCGTCAGAATCCAACAGCTGTAGTGTGTTGCCTTAATGATAAAGATTACACATGATATTACAAAGGGTGGAATCTGAGCAGGTCAGCTAAGGTCTATCTTAGGGAAGTAATCTGTCAAATGAAATAAATGCTTATTATATGTTCAGATGGGGAAAGTATTATACTATATGTATCCAATATGATCACCCAAACAAAACACATGATATACAAGAAATGCATAGACTATTAAATCTACAATTTTTTCCCCTTCTACCCAGGACCAGCAAAAGAATTACAACACAGCTAACAAAAATAATTCCTGAAATAGCAACGCAGGAAAAAAAAAAAAAAAAAAAAAAAAAAAAAAAGTATTTAGAGTGTGTGTTAAGTCCAACATTCTGCTACATACAAAAAGGACTATTTAACTTTATTTTTTTAATAACCTGAAATAAAATAATCTGCCTCACTTGCCACTGCCAAAAGACATTCTGTTCTTGGCTCAACCATCTTACTCATCTATTTTACTAAAGACAGCTTTTTTGAACAAGTAAAAGTCGATGGACCAAAACCACAGGAATTCCAGCCTGGCACCACTACTCCCACTAGACGCTAGGCATTAAAGGTACAGACCCACAAAAATAAAAATACCTTCCTATTGTGAAATGACAGCTGTTGTACGTGTAGCAGTTTGCTATTGTAGAACAGAACCACGAAGCAATATAAAACCAACCAACACGATCCCGATCTAGATCCTCTTTTTTCATTGCATCCCTATGCCTTTACAAATAGAGACAGTCTAATATATGTTTCTGTATGAGAAACATGGCATAGCAGAACAGGTGTCAGCCAGAAAACCAAATCTGCTGCCTTGATAACATGGCAATCTTTAAATTCAATTAGGACAGGTCAACTTAGTCTTGAGATTTACATGGCACTTCTGGTACATGGATAGGAATCGTATGAGGCCTTTGATTGCACACAACAAGAAGTGAGATGTGTGTCATGTACTACAAATTTTAAAAGGCATACTATAGTGTCAAATGGTACAATTGTTTAGAGTAGCTGTCGAGGGGTTGCAAAATCCATTTGTCCGGAACAGGCCTAGGGAATCAATGGTTTCCCACTGGAAATGGAACTCTGTACCCCCCCCCCCCTTGTGGGGGGTTGGGGTTGTCGAATGGGGGTCAGCGTAGCTGCTAGCGATAAGACCTGGCATGCTGGTTGTACAAAAGTCGATCAATCAACTTGGTACATTCTGCCTGCTCATACACAGTTCCAATCTCGGCTGGGTCCTGGGATTTATTGTTCAATTTTAACCACAAGGGGGTCAAATAGGCAAAGAACACTGGAGAAAATGTCCAGTTTTCTATAGCAAAAGCTCTGGTTGCCATGAGTAACAGTTCAATGTTGGTACAACTGGTCTGTTCTCTGGGTTTTGTAACTCAACCTCTGAAAAACAAGTTTGGTGCTAAAAATTAGCATAAGCTATCACCTTTACTTACAGCTAAAAAAAAAACATGAAGGTGTCAAGCCAAACAAAGCAATTTCTTCAAAGTTGACCTCAGAGGGGCCACCCCAAGCTATACTGCTGTGCCAGAATCTCCAGAACACATTTCTGAATATTGGGCGTATGCTAGGGAGATACGAGGTGGGGAATGCATTATTCCACTTTTGGGTTATTGCCAAATAGAATTTTCCATGTATAGAGGAATCTCAAGAATGTATAGGCCTCTGCTATAGAGGGCAGTAATTTAGGTTCTTTTGCGATGAACGCTTAAATAATACTCTCATTTGTCTCCTCTTCACAACATCACAAGTGATATCACTATTGGTTGATTTAGTACCTGGCTGTTGACAGAACACTGTGCTGGCCTTTGTAGGCTTTGATAATGCCAACCTACAAGCGTACCATTTTGTTGTATGTCTTGCTGTTCATACTGATGAGCAAGCCATTGAAACTCATTAGCCTGCAAGAAATCCATTTAAAATAGGCCATAAAAGACAAGCGTAGTGCTATAAACATTTAAAGAGGTGTGTAAAAACATTTAAACCTCAGGAAGCAAGTAGGAGTTTTTGCAGAGCACGCCTTCCTTTCTGAAAGCCAGACACCTGTTTACAGACAGTGAAACAGACACGTGTAGCAGCCGCTGGATCACAGATGCAAATACAGAGGAAGGATTAGAGATGTGGTAGAACGGGATCTGCCTGTTAGGAGTATGAGCTCCAGGTTAAGACTTTAAAAAGGCACATTCCCCAGAACACTGCATGGTAAAATTTTGCAAATACTAGAAAATAAATAAATAATAATAATAAAAATAAATAATAGAGAAAATAAGTGCCCAAAAAAAGTATTTGTTGTTCCTATTAAGCTGCTCACATTTTTGCAAAAAGCCGAAAACATTATCAGGCCTCCAAGGAGATAATCCTCAATATCACTAAATTACCATAAGCCTCATTTAAGAATTAAAATTGAAATGTTCCTTTTGGGATGGAGTACTTTATATTATTCCTAGGATACATTTATTGGCTTGGCCGTTAATGGTCTTGCTGCTGGCCTCCTGGGACTCCACTTATAAGAACCTCACATTCGCCTAATGGTCCATACACACGATCCGAATATTGTACGACTTTTTTTTTTGCTTAATAGTCGCAAGTAGAGATTGAATAGGTTACTAAAGTCATGAAAATTCTCGTATGACAGTAAAAAAAATTAATAAAATCGGAAGTGATATCATGTGTTGTAATGTATTTGTATTGTATTTTCAGACAACTGTACTGGCTAAACAAAAATCGTACGATCTGGTATCGTACAAGGAAAATTTTCGTGCTTGTCCGGTCGAATAATATCGGATGAATTGACGTGATCGGCTCTCGAAAGCTCTGTACTAATGAATGAATGACTTGTATAGCGCTGCAAATGCTAACTGAATCGCCTCAAGGCGCTATCCGTTCTGTGTCACCCTGCTCCTTAGAAGAGGTAGGTCTTAAGTTTTTTTCTGAAGGCCTGATGGTTTTCTTCCAAGCGGATGTTAGTTGGTAGAGCGTTCCATAGCCATGGTCCTTGGACTGCAAATCTCCGGTCTCCCTTTGATTTGTAGCGGGACTTGGGAGAGTTATCATGATCAGATTATCGTACGATCGTGTCGAAAGCGGTATTTTTCGTCCGATTTTCCTAACGTGTTTTACGGCCATTACCCATAAAATGCAATGTAAGCCATAGTTAGAGTTTGACTTACTAAAATCTGGTGCAGCTGTGCATGGTAGCCAATCAGCTTCAAAAAACAAAACCTGGAAGCCGACTGGTTTCTATGTGGAGCTGTACCAGATTTTGCACTCTCCCAAATTTTAGCAAACCAACCCAATAATGACTAATCAAAAATACGGTAGCCAGTGGGTGGCACATCAGATTTCCAACTGTATTACTGCAGGTCACCATTATGACAGGATTGTTGCACTCAGTACCAGGATGCAGAACAGCACCCCAATCCCCCCATGCCCCTAATACATGCAGTAGAATAGGTATACCACCCTGTGCCCTTCTCAGTCCACTTTACACAAGCTGACTGGTTGTCATGAAGTGTTCTCTACATGTTTGACCAATTGCTTGCTTTCTAGCATATACAAGGTACTTGCATATGCCCAGTGTTTTTTTTTCTCCTGCCAGCTGTGGGCAGATGGGGTTGAGAGTGGGCAACTGGAACATTGTGGCATCAGTAGCTCTCACAGTAGACATAAATCTGCTCCCTGCTTGTTGCCAGCCACTGTTCTGGGGATTGCGTTTGGTGAAGCAGCACCCTCCTGCCCACCCCTTGTCCTGGCCCTGATTGCACTCTATTTTTCATAAGGTGACCTCCAGTTACAATGCTAGGTCTTCACCAATATTAGGACACCAATGGTGGGCTGGTATTGTGGTGATAGGTGCCAGGTAAGCTGCAGACAATAGGTGACCTACAGATGGAGCCTTTTCAAGAAAAATCGGTACAGAGAAAATACCTAGACTGCTAACCTTTTTACAATGCTCATTGCCTGGCTTTCTCTGGCTTCAATACTCCCTGAATTCACATACCCAGAACAAGCATGCAGCAAGTGAAGTCAGACTGAATTTACAACTCCTTATCATTACTCTTGTTTCTGGATCAGCATGACAGGCAGCTAGTAATCTTCTGCAGAAGTCAGCAATAGCAGCCAACATATTGCTCCCAGTACAGCTTTCCTTTCACAGCTGTATGTGGCCCCAGGCTGCCAAGTGGGCACCCTTTTCCTAACACCAGATTTTACAAATTGTGATGGCTCGCGGTCACATCTTTTCAAAGCTTAGAATTAAAGGCTCTATTCAGGAACAAACATTTCCAATGCTGCAATCCCCATTCATAAATGACGTATAGTAATAAGGAGGGGGGTTGGAGACTGTATCTCACACACTGTTCTCAATGTGTTCCAGGTTTATAGGAACAAGCCAGACAGACCGTACTTCAAGTCCGCAGTATTAATCCAAATCCTACCATGCGACCTTAAATCCCAGCAGCTTGTCTGGGTGGATACGAGAAATCACAGTGACAGAACGGAAACAAAGGCTTGCAGAAACCACAGCTAAGGCAGGCACAGAGCCTGCTAACAGGAATTCAAAAAAGAAAAAGAAAATAATGAATGTTTCAAAAAATAGGAAGATCTCTCATTGTTCCATTTAGAATATTCCAAAGAGGCCGGAGGCTGACCAATGGCCACCTTGTTCTGTATAGCACCTGTGAAAGGCAGTGTGTCCTAGACTGCTGCAGAACACAATACATCCACTCATCAGAGATAAAGAGAATTTTCCCACACAACACAATGTAGTGGAAGTGGGGGAAGGAACCAATCTAAGGTGGGGGGAGATTCCAGTGAAGACCGACTGGCAAGCGTGTGCTTTAGATAAATCCCATGCACTGCTAATGATTTACAAGAAAACCTTTGACCAATTAGTGGGAGAACCATAGTCTTCCTAATGGTTTTAAGATATACATAAGAAAAGAGATGGACTTTATAGTAACAATCTTACCAATAGGAATTCATGCATAAAGCCTCTTGCATACAGAAGCCTAAAAACCCAGGTTTTCAGAAATTCTGGCTTTTTTTTTAGTGATCTAAATGCAACCCTATTGATTGCAATAGTCCTGTACACACTGCCATGTAAACTTGCACTGCATATAGATCAGAAAAAAAAATGCAACATTGTCTAATATAACCAGGGAATCATTATCTAATAACTATAAAAAAAAAAAAAAAAAAGTAAGTAGTTAGCCCGATTTTAATCAAGTCCTGCTTAAACGAGACCTGAGCTATTCGAACTTAAAATGATAAAGTCAAGCTTGACCTTGTTCCTATTGAGCCTCCTTATTGGGTCCTGAGGCTGTCCATCACATTAAAGGGTCAATAGGGAGTTACGGGAGGAGGAGGCGGGACAAAGCATGTTTTACAAGAAGTCAAGCTTTGCATAAAATGTTGAGTTGTCTATATCTCAGGATCTAGTTATTAATGCAGTTTTCTAGGAAGGCAACATAGATATGTCCAATTTACAATTTTGTTTACTTAAACATCATGCAGTAGTAATAGTATGTCCGTCCCTTCTATTACAATTGCATGACATTGCAGTGTGAGCCAGTCACTCTCTGTGTGTACCCAAACAACATACCTGACTGTACCACAATCCAGAAGAACACAGTGTTGTCAAGCTATGAATAGTTATGTAACATGTTGCATTGTTTTAGTGAAGAAGTACGCACTGTTCATTCCACACGCACAGCTTGGGACTTGATGAGGCCTTGAATGAGTTAATGCCCTGGGGGAATGTGTTCTCTGTCTGCAGGGATCTCCAGCTTAAAGAAAGGCCATTATCTCCCTTCACAGGCTGTGGGGGCAAGCTACTTCATTAACACCATCAATAGCAAGAGCAATGTGTAGGCTGCTGACCTCGCATTGTGGAAATACCCATTCCCTGGCACTCAGGCCAAGTCAATGGCTTCAAACCACCTGACCTAGGATGCCAATTAGCAGTTCTGACTTCACTTGTGAAAATAAAAAAGCAAATGAGCCAAGCAACTAGCAGTTTCAGGAGCTCAGCAATAGTAGACTTTACATGTTTCCTTTAACTCAAAGTAAGTCTGTCTAAAACCAAAATGTTTGTTTTATTGTTTTTTTAAATAAGAATATGGAAGGGTAAGACTCCCCCCCCTTTACTACCTGTGTACCACGGAGGACATTTCTTTTTACTTTCCCAGAGACACAACAGGAAGTGAGAAAAAAAAAATCTCTCATCTTTAATAGTTGTCACTGGAGCAGGTTTTATCCTCACATCCTGTCCTGGTGACAACATTAACATTGTGTCTTTTCCCATCACTTACTGATTTAATGATCACCAGGACAAATAGGGAGAGAGTGAATCTCCCAAGGAGGACACAGACAGCAAAAAAAGCCTGTCCATGGTTCTAACTAAGGATGAGCTCCGGCGTGTTCACACACCCCACGTGCACAGCCCACCAGGAAGTCAGCACTGCGCTAATCACAGGCAGTGAGACATTTTTCCGATCTCTGAAGCCTCACATCGGGACAATGTCTCACTGCCTGTGATTAGCGCAGGGCCGTGCCGACTTCCTGGCGGGCTGTGCGAACACGCCGGAGCTCATCCTTAGTTCTAACCCTTCTCCCTACAAAAAAAAAAAAAAAAAAAAAAAAGGAAGAAGGTTTTCGTTTAGAAACACTTTGCAAGAGTTTACACATCTAAGATTATCTATGGACAACTGGGGGTGCAGCATTGGATAGAATGGCTAGAACTACATAGGAAAATGGTTGGGGGGGGTCCCAACTTCAGATGACCGCATAATGAGCAAACAATGTGGCCAGACATTGGGAAATGCAAATGGGATTCTGGGATGTATAACAGGAGGGATCTCCAGCATGAGCCAGACGGTCCCAATTCCTCTATATAGAATTCTGGGGTGTAATATCAGAAGATCACCAACAGGAGGAAGAAGATCCAGATTACCCCTATATAGAATTCTGGGGTGTAATAATAGAAGATCACCAGCAGGAGGAGGGAGATCCAGATTACTCCTATATAGAATTCTGGGGTGTAATAATAGAAGATCACCAGCAGGAGGAGGGAGATCCAGATTACTCCTATATAGAATTCTGGGGTGTAATAATAGAAGATTACCAGCAGGAGGAGGGAGATCCAGATTACTCCTATATAGAATTCTGGGGTGTAATAATAGAAGATCACCAGCAGGAGGAGGGAGATCCAGATTACTCCTATATAGAATTCTGGGGTGTAATAATAGAAGATTACCAGCAGGAGGAGGGAGATCCAGATTACTCCTATATAGAATTCTGGGGTGTAATAATAGAAGATTACCAGCAGGAGGAGGGAGATCCAGATTACTCCTATATAGAATTCTGGGGTGTAATAATAGAAGATTACCAGCAGGAGGAGGGAGATCCTGATTACTCCTATATAGAATTCTGGGGTGTAATAATAGAAGATTACCAGCAGGAGGAGGGAGATCCTGATTACTCCTATATAGAATTCTGGGGTGTAATAATAGAAGATTACCAGCAGGAGGAGGGAGATCCTGATTACTCCTATATAGAATTCTGGGGTGTAATAATAGAAGATTACCAGCAGGAGGAGGGAGATCCAGATTACTCCTATATAGAATTCTGGGATTATTATTATTATAATACAGGATTTATATAGCGCCAACAGTTTACAATATAAAAGGGAGACAATACAGTTATAATACAATAAAATACAAGAGGATTAAGAGGGCCCTGCTCAGAAGAGCTTGCATCATTATGGGGATCACCAGGAGGTGGTCCTAATCTATAATAAAGAGAGAAAGAGAAATTATATATATATATATATATATATATATATATATATATATATATATATATATATATATATATTTTTTTTTTTTTTTTTTTATCTCTGAAGGGGTCACCAGGAGGAGGAGGTGGTCCTGATCCCCCTATATAGATTTAGTTAGACCTCATTTAGAATATGGAGACCTCACTTGCAAAAAAGATATTGATAAGCTAGAATGGGTAATAAAATTGGTGAACGATCGGAAGAAGAATACATATCAGGAGAAAGTTCCGGAATTTATAATCCATCTTTGCAAAAAGGAGGGAAAGGGGGGGGGGTTAAACATTGAAATACATCAAGGGGGTGAATAAAGTTCAGGAGGACAGTATTTTCAATATGAAGGCAAGATCAAGAACATGAAGACACAGAGGAAAGTTCCAAACCAATCTTAGAAAATATCATTGGGCTGAAAAGGTAGTTGATGCTTGGAACAGACTTCCAGCAGAGGTAGAGACAACACGAACATAGAGAAAAACTCAGACATTGATCTACAATAGGCAGAGAGGATGAGAACTTCTTTTGCCATCACTCTTCTATGAAATGATGAGCTAGGAGGGAAAATTCCAGCGACTGATGATCTCATTTCCAGCATATCAGAGGTGTGAGTCACTCCATGACATTCGCTCATCCTCTTCCTATTGCCAAAGAGGAGGCTGATGATGTCAAAAAGTTGTGTGAACGTCAATGGAGCTCCGATCCTCCCCCTTACTACACAGTCCGCCAAAAACTGTCCTGGACCAGGGCGATCAGGACACTCACAACAATACATGGCCGATCAGCACAGTCCATGATCGATTAATACATTCCATTTCCGATCAGCACAGTCCATTATCTTAGTACATTCCATTTCCGATGAGCACAGTCCATGATCGAGTAATACATTCCATACCCTACCAGCACAGTCCATGATCGATTAGTACATTCCATACCCGACCAGCACAGTCCGATCCAGGACTGTCATAGCACAGAGATCAGCACATCCATTATCAGCCCAGCACACAGTAGCACCTTATCAGCCCCTGGCACAGACAGATAACAGGGGCACTTCTACATATTTACTAAACAAATCTAACTTCCAAAACCACAAACTTGCTATAGGCACCATAGAATAAAAACATACAACTCATCATAAAACAAAAATTAGACAGGCCACAGTTCAGAAACATTTTTTAAAGGAGTGACAATGAACACAGATCGGTGAATAAAATAAAACATGATTTCCGATTTACTAACTTAGAAGTTAAATAGCCAGCGAAAAAGCGGGTCCGCCGTCTGGGTGTCATTACCATGGAATGTCGCTAGAGGGCGGGCTCCGCTCACTCACAGCGCTGACTGCTCGCCATCTCTGGCTCCATAGACACTCATAGAGCAGAGACTGGATACAAAGTAACAATCTGAGGAAGCGGAGAGAACAGCTCCCCGTACAATCACCTCCATACACACAATGTCATCCCATACAGAGCTCACTTCACCGGCAATGTCCTTCTCTTCCCCGGGATCTCCCTCCCTCCCTTCCTCCAGCAGGGACTCCCTGTAGGGGGAGCCGTGTGTCTGGGTGCACTTACCTTGGTTGGTGGTATTGGTGGGTGTCAGATGCGGGGTGTCGGAGCGGAGCTCATAGTCCTGTGTGTGGAGAGGATGAGGAGTGAGTGCTGGGACAGCTCCTCCTGTTCTGACTCCTCTCCTCCGGAGCT